>NC_087087.1:31335934-31635934 GCF_036172545.1 Culicoides brevitarsis | reverse complement strand
GTCTTAAGTTAGGGTCTCAAGAGTCAAAATTTGATTTTCTTAGACACAAATAAGGCTTAAGTAAGTGATAAATAAATCTCTTTACAAATCAAATTAATCTCTTTTCATATCATAGAAACCATCAAATGTCAGAAAAATCATCAAAACTCGAATAAAAAGTTGTAATTTGACCCTTTCTGATACCTGATACACTACTTCAGCGTTGCCGTAGGAAATTTTCACATCCACTCTACTCGATAATGGATTGGCACAGTATTTGATAAAACTTTTGTTGTAAAAAGATATGTCGCATAAACATGAACAAAGTACCATCGCAGCACAAAAACTGGATAAAACCCCTGGATTATTTAGAGAAATATTGAATATACACGAACGAGACTTTATCGAGTACAAGTGTCTTTCACTCCGTATCTCCCGCTCCGATATAGAAACACAACATGGTGATAAATAATCTTTCCTTGTTGTGTTGTTTTGTCTCGGAACAATAGACGAATTGTTGTGATTTTCAAGTCGAATTTGCTGCACTACAAAATTTGCACATCTCCTGTTTCAAGTGTGTGAAAAATATTTAATTTCATTTTAATTGCAAAAATCTTCAAATTTCTCAAATAACAAGAAAAAACGAGGCACAAAAAAAAAATCTTTCTCAACTGAAAACCAATTTATCATTTATTTAGTGTGTCACCCCTCCTCATCTATCATTCCTCGACGTTCTTTTTGTGTCTTCGGGAGTTAAAACAAAATAAACGACGAAAATGCTATATATCGATGTCGTCGTTGTAACAAGCACATAAATAAATAATAACTTGAAAAGCCGTGTTTGTGTGGTTGGAGACGTAAAAAAAACGACATATCACACAGTAAACTGGCACATTAATCCTCTGGTAGGTAGGTATATTGATTCGCAATAAAATACGAGAAAACGAAAAAAAAGAGAAGTACTTTGGTGGCGCGTTTGTTGTTGTTAAAATAATAATAATAGTAAAACATACTTTTGGGATTTTGGGTGAGTATTTTTTAACATGAGCGCTTTTCTTTAATTTATTTAATTTAAATTTAAATAAATTTTACATTAAAAAAAAATTTAATTAATTTAATAAAATTTAAATAATTTTTTTTTACTAAATTCTAAACATTAAATTCTAAAAATTTTTTTTTCTTGAAAGATGAAAAATTTAGATAAGAAATTTTCAAGACTTAAGTTAACTTAACTATTAACTTAAGATTTAACTTAACTTTTTAATGAAGTTCAAATTATTACAGAACAATTAAAAATTATCGAAAACGTTTATGACTTTAGCAATTAATAAAGTTGAACTGAAAAAAAACTTTTTTAGGAAGAAGCAAAATTAAAGATTAATTTTAACTTAAGAAAAAATTAAATAGAAAAAAATTTAAGATTCTTAAAACGAATAAAGCAAACTTAATTTTCAATAATTTTTTAACATTTAAAAATTCTTATTTCTTCTCAAATTAATAAGTTAAAAACAAATTAACTTTTGACTTGAACTTAAGCTTATGAAATTTTTTCTTTAACTTTTTTTTTAAAGAATTTAAGGAAAATTTTTCATAAGCTTAAGTTTAAGTTCAAGTCAAAAATTAATTAATTTTTAGCTTATTAATTTGAGAAAAAAATAAGAATTTTAAAAATGTTAAAAATTTTTTAGAAAATTAAGTTTGTTTAAGTCGTATTTCGTTTCTTAAGTTTTTTATTGTTAAGTTTTTCTAAAGTAAAAATAATCTTAAATCTGACTTCATCCTTAAGTTATTTTGTCGAGTCTATTCAAAACCAAAAAAAAATTATAACATTAGTTTCTAACTTCTAAAATCTGAAAACAAAAAATGATTAAGAAATTTCTTTTAGTTCATTTCCTTCAAACATGAGACTTTTTTTGAATAGACTTGTTCTTTAGACACATTTTTGAAAAAAGTAAACTTAAAAAAAACTTCTCGATGATTTTTTTTCAGATTTTAAGTTAAAAGTTAATGTTAAATTTTTTTTTGTTTATGGTTTAAACTTAATTTCAATTAAATTGCTCAAAAATCTCAAAATGAAACTCAGACAGACACCAACTACCTTCCACAAAATCAACTTTCCCATTCAAAACAACTCCCTGAATCGTAGGAACCTCCTTCTCCTTGTTCAAGTTGGCAATCATTCACATATCGCATGCAATGGGAGTCGCTTTAATGAATTGTTGGACAGTAGTAAACAAAAAACTAATACAAGTCATGATTCAGCATAAGTAACTTGCCGCTATACGATTAGCCATTATCAATATTATGTGTCAGAAAAGTACAGCAGAACTCACAGCAAAAAAGTTAATGAAAGATTTTATTTACTTGGCGTGGAAAATCTTTTGTTTTATATGTGTGTTTCCGCTAATGGAGACGCCTTGTCATTTGCCGGTATTGATTTCCTTACAAGATCTTATTAAGATTAAAGTTTTTTTTTTTGATTCGATTTTTATCTTTTTTGCCAGATCTCCCATAATAAATTGATTATTATTTATCTCCGCTTAAGTCAACATGGTATTAAAAGACGATGCCAATGGTAGTGCGTGGCGATAGCTTAATGAATGATTTATAGCCAAATCGAATTTTAGCAGCTTCGTTCCCGGTGCGGATGATGGTGAGTAAATTGTTTGTGTTAATATTGATCAATTTCTAAACAGAAGATAAATAACACGGTAATTGTTAATGAATCATGGGTTTTAGTGTGATTGAAAACGAATGAAGATGCACGTCATTTCGTACACATCAAGATTAAATTAATGATGTTTTGTTATGTTTTCGGTTGCTTATGGGGCATCGGATTAACATGTCAATATTTGGACAACGACGACGTCACCAAATTAAGGAAATTGTTTTTGTCCCGAGATAAGATGCCGCGCGACGATAGAAAAAGTCTCATTTATCATCACATGACAAATAACATGTGTCACCAATTTTTGCTCACTTTTTTGTCTGCATTACTTTTTTTTGTTGTCTTCTGCATGAAGCGACGAGTGAAATTTATGCCGAATGAATTAAAAATCACAAGTGTCGGTGATGTGTGAGTGAAAATTTGACAGTAAAAAACTCATTTGCATTTTGGATGTCAGTCAAAAAATTGTTGAGTTGCTTTAAAAAGTAAAAAAAAATTAAATATGAAATTTTTCAGAAGAATTTGAGAAAATTCTCAAATTTTTTTTAATGATGAAATTTTATTCAATTAAAAAATAATTTTTTTTCAAATAGAATTTCATCATAAAAAAAATTTGAGAATTTTCCCAAATTCTTCTGAAAAATTTCATAATTATTTTTTTTTATTTTTTAAAGCAAATCAACAATTTAATTTTTTTTTTTCAAATAGAATTTCATCATTAAAAAAAATTGAGAATTTTCCGAAAATTCTTCTGAAAAATTTCATAATTAATTTTTTTTTTATTTTTTAAAGCAAATCAACAAATTTAAGGACTTAAAACAAACAATTATGGATCAGGTAAGTCAAATTTACTTTTAAAAAAAATCCCTTAAAAAAAATCAATCAACTTAATTGTCATCGACGTTATCTCTCGTGACCTGTTTTCATTAATCCAACCTTTAAACAATTTTTTTTTATCTGACAAAAATTGTCAGCAACACATCATTTCCATGTTGTCCGTGTGCACATGACATAAATCCCAGGGACTTTTTTTCCACTCGAATCTATAAATAAAATTGAACAACGGACCAACAAAAAACGACTGCACAGATTCAAACATGATACTAAAATCACAAAATTAACCCCTTTTATTGCTTTTTACTCGACAACAATCGATCAATGTCAAAATATTATTGTTATGTCGTTTCATACGCCGAACGATGCTGCTGCTTGCACTCTACCGCTTGATATTGAACCAAATACAAAATCCAAAAAGCCAAAAAGTGAATATCATCATCGTACAGAGAGAAACTGGACTGTAGATTGATATGAGAGTACGGAGAAGGAAAAAAAACAACAGAGCAGAGTTCACCTCATAGTACAATAATAAATAGATTACCATGTATTACGTTGCGGATGAAAAACATGAGCAGGATTTTCAATTTTGAATATATATTTTTAATATGAACGTGTCATGTTTCTATCGAGGTGAAGCACTGCGGTATGAATTTGAGTAAAATTTAAGGTCAGTAAAAAATTTTAATTTTTTTTTCAGCTTTTTAATTCCAACTAAGGGATAAAATTAGGCCATAAAATGATCCTGTGATCACTCTAACCAAATAAAACACTCCAACTGGGCCTGAGGGAGGACTGTGATATATTCAATGGCAACGGATTAAATGGCGCACGACCAACAAAATTAAAATGTGAAAGAAAAGATAAGGTTTTTTAAGCTTCATTCTTTTTCCTCCAACTACAATGATGTAATCTTAATTTGATGAAATAAATAAATAAAAAATGAAGGTAAGTAATGAAGAAGGCGAAATGCTGAAGATGTGAAGCAAAGAATTTGAAGAATCAAGAAAGAATATCTGTAAAGAAACCTGAAATGAAACATGAAGTGAGGCATTCTAATGTGAAAATGTTTGCAGACGACACAATTCTATGGATCGCAACGGAAAACAGCCAAGAAGAATGTCAATGAGGACCTCGAAGCATTATCGCAATATTTCAAAATGTCAAAATTGAAAGTGAACGTCAGCAAAACAAAATTCATGGTGCTGAATGAAGGCAGGAGTGTGATAGCAGAGCTTGTGATCGATGGTGCACCTCTCGAACGTGTCAACGAGATGAAGTACTTGGGCATCAAGGTTGATGAGAAACTGCGACTGAGCCTTCATGCTGACCTTGTCCGAAAGAAAATTGCCAAAAAGGTCTATTTTATGTCACGAATTTTTAGCTAACTTGAAAACATATGTGAGAATTTGTGAAAAACAGATTTCGATCTCACTGAGACCTACACGTTTTTTTCTTCTTTTGTTGAGTAAATTTCACTTCCTTTCAACCAACAGGAAATTTCAGACGAAAAAAAATCGTGTAGGGCGTCAAATCCAAAATAAAAAATGTAAAATTCTTTTTCATTTTAAATAATGAGATAAAAGTAATTAAATTGTAAATCAATCCTCCAAGTACCCCCAATTTTTGCGAACTGACCCAGACCCTTGATTAAATTTACATATTAAAATAATTTATTTTGTATTGATTTGCCTCCATTCCATTTTCATTCGGTGTTCCATTCATGCGGAACGTTCACTTTTTTTTTTCATAAAATTTTGCATTTTATATTATTAACGAGCCAGGGAGTGTATCATCATCCAACTACTCGAGTGTCCTTTTGCACGGAAATTCGCATGTTTTCATCGCACATTGATTGTGCTTCGTACTTTCGGAGATTTAACAAATTGATAGACAATTGACGAACGTAGACCATAAAATTTGATGCTTCATTCATTAACTGAATGCATTTGTCACGAATGATGTTTTGCAAGCAAGCTTATCTTTCTCTGTGTCTCTGTATCTGTTTATTCAATGACCGACAAACGAAATATCGGAAAATGTGGTTTTTCATGAAAAAGGTTTTCATGTCAGGCCAAAACCACAAATGCAGTACAGCGTGTTAGGTGTATAATTTTTCAGGTGTTTTGATTATTTTTTGTTTTTGTCATTTTTTTTAGTTTTTTGAAAATATGAGAGAAGCGAGCTAATTTTGATTGGAAAAACGATTCGATGCGTGAAAATGACACGTGAAAATAATGATGCTCATTTAAAATTCACAAGCAATGAAAATTTGCGCCAATTACTATCTGTTTTATTGTTAATAAAATGTCACATGCGACACAAACTAGTCGTTTATTTTAGAAATTTGGTTCAATGTTTTTGGCGTTTTAATTGCTAATATGGGAAACATTTTATAAAATAATGCGCCGTATCGCTTGTGGATATTGATACTAAAATTAGGTGCAGCTGATTTTAAGCGGATCTAAAATTTGATTCTGCATTAGGCGAATTAAAGTCGAACGAAATTATTAAATTTTGTTAAAGTCACGTGACTAACTTGTTTGAATTTTTAATAATTTTAATTTAATTTAATTTAATTTTAATTTTTAATTTAATTTTAATTATTTTAATTTAATTTTAATTATTTTAATTTAATTTTAAATTATTTTTTCATAAAAAATATTTATTTTAATTTAATTTATTTATATTTAATTTAATTAATTAAAAATTATGAAAAAAATTAAAAAAAAATTAAATTAAAAAAATTAAATTAATTAAATTAAAAATTAAGCATTTTTATAAAAATTAATCAAAATCTATTTTATAAAAATTTTTACTTTTAATTATAAAAAGTCACGTGACCTAACTGTAAAATTTTGAATTGACTTTTTAAGAAAATTTTAATTTTTTATTAAAAACTTAGCAAAAAATTGAATGTTTGAACTGTAAAAAGTAGTAAAACCGAAATTTTTAGTTATCATTCGAATCAAAAATAAATTTTAAAGCAACTTTAAATCGAAATGAAGTATTTTACTAAAATTTCCATGTAAATGCATTTCCATTAATGTCGAAGCATATTCATCTACCGAATCATTTTTCACACGTACGTCTGACTTTTTTTTTCTTTCAATCATCTATCAGTGAATTTCCACATCAATTAACTTCCATTTGCCGTGAGGTAGCAAATATTTGAACATCTGTCGATGGATTTTAAAAATTTTCATGCTTTTAAGTTACTTTTTTTTAAAGCAAATTTACAGAAAAAAAAAATTGCTCAGCATTCCGTGAAAAATTGAAATCAAAGTGCACATTTTTTTGTTGCAAATTATTTCGAAGCAACATCTGTGCGATGCGACAATTGTGCGTCATCGATGTCGTCAATAATTTTCCTGGATGAACGAAAAAAAAGTGTAGCACCTTTTTTTTCGGGCGATTATTTGATGACGACACACTTTTCTCATCATTTGATTATCTTTGAACGTATCAGAATTAATGTGCAGATTTTTGGCAAGGCACGCACGTTAATGCAACATGAAAGGTGATCCAAAATAAAATTATTACCATGCACTAAAAACGACAGATTCGGCATCAAGGACACAAAACACTGTGATGAAAATTATTTGGCAGAATTTTCGGAACAAAATTTTCGTAGATACAGCGAACAAAAGCATTTCTGCTTATCAAGATCTTTGAAAAGTGTAATAAATATTGCGAAATGAATATCTGAATGAGGAGCCAATATATTAGTCACTGTCGTCGTCGTTGTCGTGATTTTATTATTATTTTTATTATTTTCTCGATAAAAAAAAATTGCGAGAGAAAATAAATACATTTGTAATGTAAATAAACATTTTTATATTATTTTATAAATACATGAAACGACGACGACGACGACGACACAATGACACACAGCTGATGCTGCTTTGCGCTAATTTTCATCTTCATGTGCGCATAACGGATGTAACAATATTCTTGGCAATCTCCACAAGTCGTTCGGTGAATAAATGTGCGGGCAGTGTCGTTGAAATAGACTGTAAATAAATTGTAAGAAACATTTTAAAAGGGCATCATCACGGCTTGAAAGTGTGACATGTGAACGGTGAAATTGAAAATTTTAATTTTTTTCTTTAAAATTTTACAAATTTCATTAAAAGTCTACAAAAGTTTGAATTACATTTTCGAAGAATTGTTCGAAGTCTACAAAAATTTCTAAAGAATTGTTCGAAGTCTACAAAAATTTCTAAAGAATTGTTCGAAGTCTACAAAAATTTCTAAAGAATTGTTCGAAGTCTACAAAAATTTATTAAGAATTGTTCGAAGTCTACAAAAATTTCTCAAGAATTGTTCGAAGTCTACAAAAATTTCTTTAAGAATTGTTCGAAGTCTACAAAAATTTCTCAAGAATGATTCAAAGTCTACAAAAATTTTTTAAGAATTGTTCAAAGTCTTCAAAAATTTTTAAAGAATTGTTCGAAGTCTACAAAAATTTTTTAAGAATTGTTCAAAGTCTTCAAAAATTTCTTAAGAATAATTCAAAGTCTACAAAAAATTCTTAAAAATTGATCAAAGTCTACAAAAATTTTTTTAAAGAATAGTTCAAAGTATACAAAAATTTTTTGAAGTCTCCAAAAATTTTCTAAAGAATTGTTAGAAGTCTACAAAAACTTTTTAAATTGCTTTCAAATCTTAATTTAAAGGTCATAAAAAATCTACAAAAGCTCGAAAAAAGTCTACAAAAATTTCACAAATCTTCTTAAAAGTCTCCAAAGCTGCTCAAAAACTACCAAAAGTCTACAAAAACTATTTCCTTATCCAATTATCGCCAAAATTTCATCTCATATCAAAACTTTTATCTCATTATTATTTTCTTTCATCATCAATTCTTTGCCATTGGCTCCGTCATGGTTGTTACCAACTATCGCATTATTACAATTATTATTGTGACAATGTATCAACAACAACTACAACCCAAGTAGAATTCCATTTTGGTAAATAAACACGGGATTATTATCATTTATTACGATTACGAGTATCAACACAGAAAAAAACTACGCCAATCCTAATTGCATCCTTGTAACCATTTTTCGTTATTATTTTTGCATCATTATACTCTTCTTCCATTTTTTTGCTTTTTTTCTGCTACTTCAACAACGAAACAAGAACTCTTTTTTTTGTTTCATTTCATCCATCCATAAGTATTTTTTTTTGTGCCACATTGTATTAAATTAAAATAAAAATACATTTTTTGCTGTTTCCGGTACTTTTTATTCCCTTTTTCTTGTCAGCTTGTTATGTCGTCGTCTCTATTTCTCTGTAGAGGAAAATAAAATGTTGTAACTGTTATGTCTTTACTTTTTTTTTTTGAAAACCGGTGTTTTGTTCCGTATACAAGGCTTTTATAATCTTTAAACATCCTTTTGCCATTTCCTCTTTCATTCCATTTTAACTGAATTTTCTTTTCAATTCGAGACGTTGGTTGGATGGCAAAAATTGACAATAAAGATTTTCTTTCACAAAACTTTTCTCGTGCTTTTTTTGTTGTAAATTGAACCATATTTATGATGTTTAACGAGCAAGAAAAGCATTTTTTTTTCTTCAACAACCTTTTCAATTCACAAAATTTGTGGAAAATTATTTTCATTTACGGGATTTTAGGATCAATTAACACGTTATTTCGTTACTTGCGGCAAGAAAAAAAAATACAAAAAAATCGCTTTTTACCTTTTTTTTTATCATTTTTCATCCAAAGCTACATTCAAGCTTATCTCGCTTGGGGTTGGTTTTACGCACGCATTCTTTAATAAATAACTCCACGTCATATTTCTTCATTTTTGGATCCTTTTTCGACTATTTTGCCTTCTTTCGACAAAATTTATTTAGATAAACACACACACGAACTCACTTCGCATGTCAGAGTACATAAACAACATCTTTGTTTATATTTTACAATTTTATTTATGTTACAAAATGGCAAATATCATACAATTTAGCGGATAAATGCTATAATTTGGTATCTGAGTTGATGTGTCTTCTTCGTTCTCAGGCGGCGGCGTGTTTTTCGTATTTTATATTTTTTTCTGAATCAAAGAAAGTTTCGCAAAAGACAAACATTCTTTTTATTTTTAAAGAAAAAAATAAATAAATAAAATATTTCTCGGAATTCATGAGTAAACGACGTGAAATTAAGAGAAAAGGCTGTCGTTGTTAACTTAAAGGCAGTATTGAGTTTAGAAATTGACAACTTGGGCACATTTTTATTTTTTTTTGTGTAAACTGAATTTTTTTTCTGAATTATTTTTTTTATTAATTTTTTTAGGTTAAAATTTTATGGTTTAAAATTTATAATTTTTTATGAAAACTTAAATTAATTAAAAATATTTTTTTAAGAATTAAATTTAAATTTTTTTAAATGTGCATTGGGATAAAAAATTTTAGAAAAAAAAATTGATAAAAAATATAAAATTTGCATTAAGATTAATTAAAAAAATTATTTTTTTGTAATTTTAAAATATTTTTGTTCAGAATCAAATTTAAATTTTGCAAAATGTACACTGGTATAAAAAAAATTCAAAGAATATTCTGATAGAAAATATAAAATGTGCATTGGGATAAATTGAAAATTTTCGATTTAATGCTTAAATTTTGTATAGAGCTGAAATTTTAATATAAGATTTGATTACAAATTTCATAATGTGCACTGGGCAAAAATTTTTCAATATAAATCGAGACAGAAAATATTTAGAATGTAAACTGGGTCGAAAAAATTGAATACAAAAATTTTATAAATGTGCTTTGGGTTAAAAATTCTTAAATTTTGAAGCAAAAATTCATAAAAATATGCATTGGGAATAAAATTTGAAATGTTCACTGGGTTAAGTCACGTGGTTTAAAATCGATAACTTTTGATGAAAAATTTAAAATAATTTTTTTTAAATTTTTTTCTGAGTTTGAAATAACGGACAAACTTCTAAAAACTCATTTTTTGTCGAAATGCTTCTCAAGAAAAAAAAAAGAAAAATATAAGAAAATGAATAAAAGAAAAAAAATGAGAATTACACTTAATCTTACACACATCTTCATTCACTTGAGTCAATATTTTTATTCAGTGTGGCGCCGAGCTTTTAAATATTTTGTGTGTGTGTGTGTCTGTTTGCTCCTACCAAATACGAGATACATATTTAATAATAAAGAATATGTTGCTCATCCTCCTCTTCTTCGTCCTTTTTTTTTCTTTCTTGAAGATACAAATGCTACGGCTTTTGCTTGTGTGGTGTCATGTCAAGTCGTAAAGCATGCTGAGACCATGTCCTACTCAAGTGTTGTTGTTGTAGGAATCTTGCGTTCGTATACGAAAAAAAAGAAAAGAACAACATTTGTGGACTTTTTATTTTTATTTTCAATTTTGTACGATTTTTTCTGCTTTGCTTTTCATTCAATGAAGCTAATATCCGAATTTTATTTTGTACTTTTTCAGATAAAAACGGATCATTTTCGGTTTATGCTTTGACAGAAAATTGCTTTGAATGACCGATCAATAAAATTTTTGTTGTCCGGTTAGAGTTTTTATTTTCTTATCGTCTTTTGTGAGAAATTTGGTCAAAAACTGACATTTTCCTAAATTTAAAGAAGCTGTCAATTTAATTCCAGCTTGGAATCTATTTCAAATCCGGTTTTATACTTATTATCATCGATTATCCGATTATTGGATCTAAGAAATTCAGATGTTGTTAAATTTAAATGTTGAATGGCGTGAAAAGGATCAATTTTTAAATCTCTTGTGAAAAAAATTGTTAAAAAATATTTTTTTATTTTTAACGGTTATTTTTTGAATTGACATTTACGAATTTATTCATAATTTCAATAATTTAAAAAAAAAATCAATAAATAAAAATATTATTAAAAAACGTCATTTTAAATTTTTTAAGCTTCTTTTAAATTTAAAATTAATTTTATTTATGAAAAAATTTAAAATGAAAAAAAAAATAAAATCGAAAAATTAATGATAAATGTTTATTATTTTTAATTAATTTTTTAATTAAATTTTATTTAAATAATTAATTTTTAATTAAATTTAATTTAATAATTTTTGATTTATTTAAATTCAATAAAAAATTATTTAATGAAAAATATAAAAAATTAATTAAAATTTAAAAAAAATAATTTAAAAATTAATAAAAATTTAAAAAATTATTAAAAATTAAAAAAAAATAATTAAAAATTATAAATATTTATCAAAATTATTATTTTTCGATTTTTAATATTTTTTTTCATAAATTTATTTTATTTTATTTAAATTTAAAATTATTTTTTTTAATTTTAAATTAAATTAAATTTAATTAAAAATAATCTCTAAATAATTATAAAATTATTAATTTTTCGATTTTTATTTATTTTTTAATTTTTTTTTTATTTTTTTAAATTTATTTAATTTTTTATTATTATTATTTTTATTTTATTTTCCGTTATAAAATAAATTAAATAAAAAATCTCTACTGTCCAATATATTTTATTTCGCTTTTTTCCAAGTCGACAGTTAAAAGAGACATGCTGGCAATAAAAACCTGAATAAATATTTTCAGGGCACCCACAAAAGCCACAAAACACACACACACACACATGACTAAAGAAAAAAAAACTGTCTATAAATTTCGAAGTATAACATAAATAATAATAATAAAAATGAGAAATTTTTGTTCCCTTTGACAAAGAAAAAAAAATCAAGATAAACCCACATTAATTTCCTTGCAGCAGAGCCATGCATGCAAACTTTTTAATATTTTTCTTGGCATCAAGTTCGCTCATCGCAGTGAAAAGTGATTGATACGCCGCCACTACTTCTACACTCAAAAAAAAATTTTAATTTTTATTTATCTGTCCGAAACAAAAACTGTCGATATTCTCGAGAGAAAAATCATCATGAAAAAAAAAATAATAAAATAAATAAAAAAAAACTTTTTTTTCTCACTTTTGTTGTTTACCAACTCACACTCACTCAAACAAACAATTTTTGTGGGAATGTCCCGGGCTTTTTGTTTGCTCGTCGCCATTTAAAAAAAACGCTTGTTAATGATGTTGTGAGTTTTTTTTTTCTGTTTTCACTTGAATGACCAGGCGTGAACGACAGACAATTCAAAAAAAGAAAAAAAAAAATCGGGGAAAAAAATGTTGAAACAATAAGCTTCAAAATGATTGACATTCAATTGTCCTCGCTTTTATTGGTCTTTTGTCCTGATAAAAGAACTGACGTTTCAGACATTTTCAGTATTTTTGTCGTCGTCATAAAATTACAATAAAAATTTCATAAAAACCGGAGCTCAATTTATTCATGAGAATCCGAGAGAGATGTTTTAATGAGATTGCAAATATTTATGGATGATAGTGGGCGATATCAAATAAATTCCTTAGTTAAGTAAGTTTTTCGTTACAAATCTAGCAAAAAAAAAAAAAAAATTGAAGAAGAAAAAAAAATAGAAAATGACCCAAAAATATGTTTTGTCTCGTCATGTAAGCATAATGGCAAGTAATTCGTAGTTATGAGAGTCATGATGATATCATCATCATTGCAGATAGTTTTTCGTTCGTTTTTTTTGGGGCATTTTTCTATATGGGATTTATGCGAAAGTCCATCTGTTCTGTGAGTAACGCATGTTTTGAAGGATTTCCTTTTGTAAATGACGGGTTTTTGTGCAAAAAAAGGGATATTTAGGTCATAAGGAACATCAAATTTTTGTATGAAGTCGTTTATTAAAGGAAGAAAACGTGTTTTGAGAGCAAGTTTTTGTCATTTTTAAAAATATTTTCTTATTTTTATTAAAAATCTTTTTATCTGTTCCTTAGCCTTCATAATTTAAAAAAAATATTTATTTATTTATTTATAAAAAATAGTTGGTTAATTATTTGAAAAAAAAAATAAATTAAATTAAATTAATTTTTTTTAATTAAAAAAATATTTTAAAATTAAAAAAATTTTAGTTAATTTGATTAAAAATATTTTTTATCGTATTTTCTTTTAATTTTTAAGGCATTGCATTGAGAAAAATATTTTAATTTTTTTTTTGAATAAATTTCAAAAAATTATTTAAAAAAAAACTAACATTTTTTAAGTATTTAAAAAAATAGTAAAATTTAGCAAAAAAAACTTTTAAAAAATCTGGTTTTAATTATAAAAAATTATGGAAAAAATAAATAAAAAAAAATTCTAATGAAGTTCTAAAAATATGATTTAACAAAATTTAAATTATTAAAAATAAAATTTTCAAATTTTAATTAAAAAAAAAATTAATTATAAAAATAAAAAGTGAGGAAAAAATAAATAAAAAAATAATTTGTCATTAAATTCTAAAAAAAAATAGAATTTAAAAAATTTTTATAAAATTTAAATTTGAAAAAATTAAACTTTAAAAAAAAAATTCAAATAAAAAAATATTAAAAACTGAGGGTTAAAAAAAATAAATTAAAAAAATTATTTTAAAATAAAATAAAAAAAAAAATAATAAAAATTTTTCCATAACTAAAAAGTAAAAATTTACTGAATATGAATAAAAATCCTAAAAATAAAAAAAAATAATTTTTTGAAATTTTTTTCTTTTAAAATATTTTTTTTTAAATATTTTTTTTTCTTCAGAAAAATCTTCAAAATCCATAAAAAGTTAATTTCAGAGATGAAATCTCACAAAACGCGTTCAATTACCATAATTTGTCTAAAAAAGCAAAAATTTCCAACTTTTCTTTTCAAGTAACTTTTTTATATTTATCTTACTTTACTCTCGAAATGAATTGTCATGGTCATCATTTACAAATTTCATTTACACTTTTAACAAGTCTCTTACCAACTTTTTTTTTGGTTGTAACTTTTCAAACTTCTTTCTGGACAACTGAATAAAAAGCTTACCTACAAAGAAAAAAAAGAAGAAAAAAACAATTAAAAACTTTATTCTACGTGATAAAAATCAATTTTAATCGAAATGGGAATCAAAATGTCCTACTTTCACATCTCTTGTGTCTTTTTTTTTCGCTTTTTTTCGTGTGTATCAGATTCATCTGCAACCTAATTCCGGTTAGAGCAAACATTTTATCAACACCCATAATAATAATAATAATAGAAGTTGCCCCGAAAAAAAAAAGACAACACAGTTTAAAATTAAAATTGCAAAATTTACTCTGATCATAAAATAAATTAAGGTATAATCGCACACAACGAGAACGCATACCGCACGTGTTTTCGTAACAACAGCGGCGGCAACGGGCACAGAAGTTGCAACACGACAAAATCGAGCAAAAATTTTACGTAGCAAAAAAAAATGTCGCGAATATTATCAACACAGAGAGAGGAAGCGCGGAGCAGCAAAAGGCATCCCTTTACGGTATTTTGCATATTATTGTTTGCATTCCAGACCTCATTTGTGCAAACACGTAACTCGACTCGTTTTTTTCTGCCTGTTCGTGGTACCAGTGACGCACGACAGAGAGATAAAGAGCAGACAGAGGACACTGCTCATGTTAATTTTTTTTTCGTGTTCGTGGTTGCTGATGCTGCTGCTGGCTGCCTGTCGGTTCTCATGTACTATTAAATTTTAATATCATCCGTGTGGCAACAAGAAAGTATTTTCCGGCATACAAATTTAACTAACTAATATACCAACGGAGTGTATCAAGTTAACAAGAGAGAGAGAGGCTCACAAAAAAAAGAACATGCAATTTTTTTTTTGGCTTACTTGGGTGTTGCATGCGAACTATTTTTTTTTCGTAAAAATTAACAAAGTGCATGCTTAACTGCAATAGATTTCACTTAAATACGAAATGAAAAGGGAACCGACGTGGTGAGAATATTTGATGCAAAGACAATGGCAGTGCGCGGGAATGTTTGTTGCATCCATGAAATATTTCGACGACGACGACGACGACGGTTTATAATGAAATAAAAATTATTGTGTGGCATGTTGTTGTTGTTGTTATGATTGTTTCCTTTCAGTTTTTTTTTTCAGTTTTTTTACACTTTATAAATTTTGAGTGCATGTCAAAAGCGTTATGGAAATTTGGATGGATTCATGAATGCGTGATTTGTGGTTGAATTGTGAAAAGTTTTTTTTTTCGACAATTTTTTGTTTGCTTTTAAAATATGTTTAAAGTTTTTTTGTATGATTTAAAGACATTTTATTAAAATAAAATATTTTTTTATGAATTTAGAAGAACTCATTGAACATTCAAACTTTGTTAGTTTTAATGAGCCTTAAAAACTGAAATTTTTCATGAAATTTCAAGTCCTGAATCTTGAAGTATTTCAAAGTTAGGCCATTATATGTAATTTTAAGATTTTCAGCTTTTTATATTTTTTCGGTTTTTCAATAAATTTAGCTTGTCAGATCTTGATTAAACTTTCAGAGAAATAACACTTATATGTAAAATTTCAGGTTCTGACAAGTTTAAGTTACTAAAAAATTAAAAAAAAATATCAAGAGCTGAATATCTTAAAGTTACATGTATTGGCCTAACTTGGAAAGACTTCAAAATTCAAAGCTTGAAATTTTACGAGAATGCTTAGTTTTTATGACTTATTAAAACTAACAAAGCTTGAATAATTTAAGAGTTCTTTAAAATTTTAAAATATTACAGAGCTGAAAATCCCTGAATTTAGTTATTTTGGCATAACTTTGTGAATTTTCAAATTTAGGCCATCAAAGTATTTATGATATTTTTCAGCTATATTAAAAATTAAAATTTTCTTAAGAATCTTTGAAATTTAGAATTTCTTGTCAAAAAAAATTTTTAAAGAAATTGATTTTTTATTTATTTCATAATATTTTTCTTTTTTTTTATTAATTAATTATTTAAATAAAATTAAAATAAATAATTTATTAATAAAAAAAAAAATCAGAAAAATTTAATTTTTTCAAATTATAAAAAATTAAAAAGTTATTTTAAATTTAAATTTATTTTTTTTAATTTATAATTTAATTTGATTTTTTATTTAAATATTAATTAATTAATAAAAAAAAAATGATATAAAATTTTCAAATATTTAACTTTGAAACTTAAGAAAATTAAGCCTGTAAAATATTAAAATATTTTTAAATAAAAAAAAAATTAAAAAAATAAAAAAAAACTGAAAGCTTATAAAAAAAATTAGTTATAATTTTAATTAAATTCTATTAAAGCAAAAAAAAAGTTAATTTGAAATTCTTTTGCTTTACTGACCGAGAAATCCATTAAGAAAAAAAAAATATTATTCAAAGAACACTTTTAACTTGGTAGAAAAAAAACCAAAATAGCATCTCAACGACAAATCCCATTTCCTTAATTATTGCCCTGCAGTCTAAAATAAAAAAAAACGCAAAATCCGCTCAACCTTTTTGACATCCCATGCTAATTTCCCACAAATCCGACCATATTCTGCCATGCACTGCACTTACACTCTAAATTAAAACATCATTACCGTTTCCTTACCCTTCCTCTCGTCGCTTCCTTATTATTCTTATTGCCATTATCATTTTATAAATGTTTATATTTTTTTTCTTTCACTCCTGCCTTCGTCGTGTCTTCGTTTGCGATAATATTTTATTTTATTCCTTCCGTAATTTTTAGTTTTATTTTTACGACAAACCACTGCCACTTTGCTACTCGTTTCCCTGTGATAATGATTAAATTTTACAAATGCACCGAACGAACAAACAACGGAGAAGGAGAAAAAAAAGTGCAAAACTACTGCCATTTCCGTATGCCTTAAATTTTAAATATACTATTTGTTTAGGATGCCTTTGGCAAGTCATGTGTTGTTGGTGCAAAAAGGAAAAACGAAGAAAAGCGGCAAAAGGAAGGCAATTCTGGCATTAATAAGACAACAGCAAGCAATTGAGCAATGAATGTAAAAAAAGGTGTGGAATTGCAATAAAAAATATAATAATACCGACAAGAAAATGCACGAGATAATTTTCATTCGTTTTAATTTCGAGCGCATGGAATTTTTTCTTTCTGTCAGATGAGACAGAATGAAAAAAAAATAATGAAAACGGGAAAAAATAAGGAAGATAAAGAGATTAAAATTAAATTATAGCGTGAAAGTTGCTGCATTATCAAGTCATTACCTGCCTGGCCAAAGCATGAAAACTCCCTCTTTTCATTATTTTTTCAGTATTTGCGCAAAAAAAAACCAATCAGGCTTTTACAATGGACAAAATTTGTTCAAGTTAACCGTTAAAAGTTTGAATTAGCTAAAGGGCGATTTTCAAATTTTTTAACATTTTTTTTTAATTTTTCGAAATAGAAATAATTTAATTAAATTAAAATTTATAAGAAATAATTAAATTAAAAAATTAATTTCTAATTTAATTAAATTTTTGAAAAAAATTAAAAAATTAATTTTACGAAAAAAAAGTTAAAAAATTTGAAAATTGCCTTCTAGCTAATTCAATCTTAAAATAATAAAAAATATAATATTTATATTTTTTATTAAAAAATTAAATTAAATTAAAAATTAAAATTTATTTTGATAATTTATTTACAAAATTCATTTTTAAATTAATTAAATTAAAATTAATAAAATTAAAAAATGATAAAATTTGAAAAACGCCATATCTAATTCAAACTTAAAATAATTAAATTGCTCATTTTAAATAAAATTTACTTTTTTGTATTAATTTTTTTATTTTTTTAGAAAAAAAATTTAATTTATTAAAAATTTAAAAAAAAATAAATTTTATTTTTTTAAAAATTATTTAATAATAAATTAAAATTTAAAAAATTAAGATAAAATTTGAAAAATATTTAAATTTTTATATTAGAAAATTTATTTTAGAAAAAAAAAATTTTTTTAATTTTCTTGTTATTTTAAGTTAAATTTACTAAAAAAATAAAAAATTTGACTGTAAAAATTGCTTCGAAAATTTTTTTAAAATTAATTTTATGAAAAAAGAAACATTTTCCAAAATTGTCCAATCCTTGCCAACTAAAGTCGTTTATTTAACGTTACAAAGCCAACTCGCAACACGAGCGAAAAAAAAAGATAAAGGCAATAAAATAGAAAGTATGAACAATCAAATTCAATTATCTTTCTGTCTTTATTTGATTCTTGATGCATTGAGGCATAAAAAGGTACACAGAAAAAAAAGAAAGCAGCAAAAAAAAATGAGGAAACCTTAATGGCAACAGCATAATTTTATATTTATTTTAAAGACAGAGAAATTCCTTGATTTTGACAAGTACTGCAGAATATTTTTATGTCGACATAGGAAAAATTTTTCCTCTGCATTAATAATATGCAAAAATATTCGAGGGATTTGTCGTTCTCCTATATATCTCGTTTGTGGATTTTTTTTCTGTAGGACTGGCTTAACTTTGTGGTTTTGAAGTAATTTTTTAATTACGGAATTCATTTGATGTGGAAATAAATTCGTTAAAAAATCGTTGACAAGTTGACGTAACTTTTCTTATTTTATGGATGCGTTAACACCGGAGATGAACATTAAATCGTGTGTCAAATGCGCGACGACATGACATTCGAAAAGAAAAAATGCCTCATTGAAAATTCATCTCAAGTAAGGGCGATAAAAAGTTACGAGAACCCCTTTTTATTATATTTTCTCAAAAACTTTTCAACTTTTTTTTAAATTTTTTTCATTCCATTGAACTGACGAAATATGAGAGGATTTGCTGAGAGAACCTGTTTGTTTCGCAAAACGACTAATTAAACAGAATTTTATTTAAATAAACAAGTACTCGTTAAATCCTATCAGTTTGCACTCATCTTGAGTCATAACAACATGCAGCGACTTGTTTACCTTTTGATCATTTTCTATTCCGTCGCGGGATCAAAACGAGGAAGAGCGAGTGACGAAATTGAGGAATGGGAATACGCCGAACCTCTGGAAACGATAGAAGTTAATCCAAATAACGTTTTTGGAACTGTGACGTATTGTGTGAAGTGTGAACCGAGCTATATTTGTTACAAAAGTAAATGTAAGCGATTGAAGAGAAAATATTGACGCAGCGAATGAGAGAGGGTGAGTTACTTGCTGAGCTGAGATAATTAGTTGTTTTTTTTTTGCACGAGGAATGTTTGTTGGTGAAGTCATGCAATTGTTAAGTATAGTTCGTGTCACGTTGATCAATATTTCATGAGGTTTTCTTGAGAAATAATATTATTTCTTAGAATTTTTTTTTATATTATAATTTTTTTTATAATTTTTTACAGATGAATTTTATCTCTTTTATACCATTTTTTGTTTAAAACTGATTAAAATCATCTTTAAAAATTTTTAGAACCAGTTTTGAACTAATTTTTGATATTCAGCCTTTCCAAAAGTTAAAAAATTTCATTTTAAATTGTTCAACTTTTAATATTTTTTTTAACAAAAAAAAAATTTAAATTATTTAAATAATTAAATTTAATTTTAAAATAATTAATTTTTTAAATTTATTCAGAATTTAAATTTTTTGTTTCAAAAAAAATCTTTTTTTTTAAATCTTTAAATTATTCGATAAATTTTATTAAAATAAAAATAAAAAAAAAATAAAGAACAAATTACTTCAAAAAATATATTAAATTATCTTTTAAGTAACTTTATTTCAATATTAATTTTAATTTTTTTTTTTGTTAAAAAATAAAATTTAGAAACGTCGACCAAAATGTTCAACTTAAAAAAAAAAATTTAACAAAAAAAATTTTAAATTCTTTTTAAATTAAATGTAATTTCTTTTTAGTTAAAATACGCCTGTTAAAAATTTTAAATAAAAATTTTCACATTTTCGTACTCCTCAGTTATATGTTAGTCAAAATGGCGGATAAAATTATATGAAAAACTGTTAAGATGCATAAAAATTGAAAAATATGATTCAGAAAAAAAACTTTTGTGAGTAGAGTTACAATTTTTTACTCAATTCATTAAAGCTGATTTTTCTGAATCATTATATCCCAATTTTGACCGCCATATTGTCTTTTTAACATGTGGCTGAGGAGTACAAAAATGTGAAAATTTTTATTTGACATTTCTAACGAGCGTATTTTAACTAAAAAGAAACTAAATTTAATTTAAAAAATAATTTAAATTTTTTTTTAAAAGTTGAACATTTTGATCGACGTTTCTAAATTTTATTTTTTAACAAAAAAAAAAAAAATTAAAATTAATATTGAAATAAAATTACTTAAAAAATAATTTAATATATTTTTCGAAAAAAATTGTTCTTTATTTTTTTAATTTTTATTTTAATAAGATTTATCGAATAATTTAAATAATTAAAAAAAAATTTTTGAAAAAATTTAAAAAATTAATTATTTTAAAATTAAATTTAATTATTTATTTTTATTTAAATATTTTAGTTTAATTTAATTCTAAAAATTAATTTATTTTTATTTTTTTAAAATTTTTCTTTTTTCCATTTGATTGAAAGAAAAATAAAACTTTTCTTTCTATTTTTTTTTGCAGAAAATTCATTAAAATCAGTTTTGCAGTGTCGTTTGATCAACAAAATTTCAATTTTGTTACATTTTTCATCATTTTCCGTGTCTATCAGATGACTGTCGTTTCAATTAACTTCCAAATTAAATTCCAAAAATGCAATAAAGAAGTACACAAAAAATAAAAGTTTGTTTTGTTTCCTCTTTTAATTACTTTTTCACAGGAAATCTCGTTTCCTTGTTTGTCCCACAGCAACAAAATTTGTAACTTTGCTACAATTACTGCGTACATTGCAATGTTTTGCTTGCACTTTATGTGCCAGAGAACACGAACAATTTTGCGGATAATAATTATTTACTCGCACCTCGCCTCGTTTGCTTGAAAGACAGACGTTAAATTACCTGAAATTACTGTATTTTCGGCAGGCGGCAGCGGCAGGCGGCGTGCAACTGAAGGCCTCTCGTGTGCACGAAAAGTAATGAAATTTTCATACAAAAATGAAATGAAAATAAAATAATAATAAAGTACAATCTAGTTTTCCAATTTATTCCCTGCCAAAATTATATCCTGCGCGATGCCGTGCCTGCGTTAAAAATTCGTTTCGTATTAAAAAACAATGGAAATGAATTGAAACCGGAAACAAAATAAATGTTGAATGCACATTTTTGCACTATATTTATAATCGCATTATCGCAAATTTGTGTCCGATTATACCGAAACTCGCATGCACCAAGCTACGTCACATATTTTTTCGTTAAGCGCAAGCACATATATTTTAATCTCTGCCTTGAAATCGGTATGGCACACAAAAAAAAAATAAAGTTGAAAATGTGGCATGAAACACATAAGAAGCTTAAACGACTCTAATATTTTGGAAATAATTTCATTATAATGACGCTTTTATTGGGTTTGCTGCAATTTTTTGGACAAGGTCACACGAAAATGGAAGAAACTTGACCCAAAATTGCGCAGAGCCCTGATTCTGATTTTTTTTATTTTGTCACACCGGCAGTATCGTGTGAATCAGAGCGAAAACATTTTATGTTAAAATTTTAACACCTACTCCCCTATATCACTCGGCATGATTTTTTTTTCACACACAGCCAGCAAAAAAAAAAGCAACAGAAAAATTGAAAAATAAAAAAAAAAGTTAATTGGAATTATGATTTATGGCATAATTTCAAATAACTTTTTTTTTATTTTTTTCAATTTTTCTGTTGGTTCATTTGGATACGAAGCTGCACTTTATTAATTTCGAATTTATTTTTGTGAATTCACTTTGATACTCTTGCGCCGCGAATTGTATGCAAGAAGAGAAAAGGGATGATGTTGATGATGATACGCCTTTTCGACACCGAAAAAGTTTGGAGCAAAATCAACAACTTTTGCGGTTGAAAAGTGGTAATCGATAGTTTTGAAACTTTTTTAAAAAGTTTTATCTTTTCGTTCGTATTTTTTGATATTTTTTATCACTGTGAAGAGAAAGTAATTTATTTTTGCTTTTTAAGGGATTTTTTTTTAAATTTTGAGATAAATTTAAAATCTCTTGAGATTCATTTGAAACTTATTGATGTTCATTTTTGACTTTTTGAGTTTCATTGTTAAATCCTTGAGGTTCATTTGAAACTTCTAGATGTTCATTTGAAACTTCTTGAGGTTCATTTGAAACTTCTTGAGGTTCATTTTTGACTTCTTGAGGTTCATTTGAAACTTCTTGAGGTTCATTTGAAATTTCTTGAGGTTCATTTTTGACTTCTTGAGGTTCATTTTTGACTTCTTGAGGTTCATTTTTTGACTTCTTGAGGTTCATTTGAAACTTCATGATGTTCATTTGAAACTTCTTGAGGTTCATTTTTGACTTCTTGAGGTTCATTTTTGACTTCTTGAGGTTCATTTGAAACTTCTTGAGGTTCATTTTTGACTTCTTGAGGTTCATTTTTGACTTCTTGAGGTTCATTTTTGACTTCTTGAGGTTCATTTGAAACTTCTTGAGGTTCATTTTTGACTTCTTGAGGTTCATTGTTGACTTCTTGAGGTTCATTTGAAACTTCTTGAGGTTCATTTTTGACTTCTTGAGGTTTATTTTTGACTTCTTGAGGTTCATTAATGAATCCTTGAGGTTCATTTGAAACTTCTTGAGGTTCATTTTTGACTATTTGAGGTTCATTTGAAACTTCTTGAGGTTTTTTTGACTTCTTGAGGTTCATTTGAAACTTCTTGAGGTTCATTTGAAACTTCTTGAGGTTCATTTTTGACTTCTTGACGTTCATTTGAAATTTTTTGAGGTTCATTTGAAACTTATTGAGGTTCATTTTTGACTTCTTGAGGTTAGTTTTGAGATTTCTTGAGGTTCATTTGTAACTTTTTAATGTTCGTTTGAAACTTATTGAGGTCCATTCGAATGACTTAACTCTTAAAATTCATCGCATTTCAAACCGCCAGGCACTCCTCACGGCTTTTCAGTCGCACGAAATAATTTCATTTTTCCAATATAGGGGACGACAGTATTTCACAGTGACTATAGGGATGAGTATGAAGACGAATAAGAAGGAGATCTACATATTCCGGGTGGAATGTGATTGAATTTATGTTTATTTGTTTCGGTTTTCGGTGTCTAGGTTACACGCAAACGGCCGGCAAGCACAGAGCGCCAACGATTTATGACACTATCGAATCACGTGCAGAGTGTGGGGTGTAATGTAATATGCTGGTTACAGATATGCTCTTCACTACGTGGTCCAACCTAACTCCCGACGTACGACGAACATACTGAGGAATCTAGGTCACAAAAGTGCTCGACCTAAGACAACAATACTCTCCCCCGATGTGTTTGTACGTGCGAGTGTGTGTTTGGGAAAATAAAGAGAATGTATAATGTTATAAAACTCACATAATCTAAAGGGTGTCTCAGATAAATTGCTGCTTGCGAAAGTGGAGAGAGAAGAACTATTTAATCCTCTGTGTTATTCACTTCCGTGTCTTCTTTCAGCAAAAATACACACACAAAAACAGCTTAGAGCTAAAAATTTAGACTAAATTTTCCCTTTTTAATCCGTTTTTGTGTTTTGTCTGATTAGTTGAACGAAAGAACACGAAAAACTAATGAAAACATTGCGAAAAACGAACGTTTTCTAAATGAAATATCCGGCAATTTAGATAAATGACGTGAAATCAAAGTAACATCTGGGGATTCTTCTCATCATAAAATAACAGAAAAAAAATTCTCAACTCACACATGAGCTGCAAAAAGATGTTTCAAATATATTTCTGACGATTTAAAATGATAATGGGTTCGTTACGTTTTGATGATTTTACTTTTCAAAAAGTTAATGAAGGGTTTTTCGTTATAAATGACCGTTTTATCTCTCATTTTTTTTTGCCTCTGACCTTTGGATTAACATTTTTTCCTTCATTTGGAAAAACATATTTTGATGTTTTTCTAATTAGAAAAATATTTTTAATGACAAAATTAATGTGAGAAAAAATATTTTTTGCATCTGTTCAAGAAATTTCCGTTCCATGTTTTTTTTTGCTTTAAAATACTTTGCATTTCCTTGTTGATTTTTCGGATTTTTTAATTAAAGTCGTTGCTGCACTTTTTGCGCCGACAACTCTTCAACTAATAAAAATAATAAATTATAATTAAAAATTTTCATAAGAAAATGAAATAAAATAAGAAGAGAAAAAAAATCACGAAGAAAAAATTGTTGAATAAAATCTTGCACGTTATTAAATTGGAATTTAAAATGGTTCAATATGTCGTTTAATGTTCTTTTTTGCATATTTTTTTTATTGAATGGAACGAAATTATTTAATTAAAATTAGGCGAGAAATGCAATTGGCATGGAAATTGCATTCTAATGAACAAGAAAAGAAGTGAATTTAATTTAGAAAAATTACGATTTTTTGGTTGAAAATTGGTTCGGGAGTTGTCATGGAGGTGCCTGGTTAAAAAAATTGAAAATTAAATGAAGGAGATTCAACTTGAGAAAAAATTTTTTGACAAAGGTACGTTAAAATTTTATAAATTATGGATTCAAATTTAATAACTTTACAAATTTCCGATTTTTTTTCTGAAAAAATTTTAAAAAATTTTTAAATTAGGTATTAAAAAAAATTAATTAATTTAATTTTTTTAATTAGTTTATTTAAAAAAAAAACAATTTAATTTAAAAAAATTTATTTAATTTAAAAAATAATTTATTTATATTTTTTAAAAAATTATTTTTTAAAATTATTTTTTTAAATATTATTTATAAATATTTTTTAAAAATAAATTTAAATTGAAAAAAATTAATTTTTTTTAATTAATTTATTTAAAAATTAAAAAATATATTTTTTTTAATTTATTTTATTAAAAAAAAAAAAAAAAAATTAAAAAAAAAATTAAAAAAATAATTTTGAATTAATTTAATAAAAAAAATATATTTTTTTATTTAATGTTATTTAAAAAGAAATAATTTTTTTAAATTTTCAGAAATGACTTAATTAACATTCGTGTTGAGTGAAAATTAGGTTCTTAATTAATTTTTAAAAATTGTAATAAAATAAAGAAAATCCTCGAGTTAGACTCCTTGACTTAAATTTCCTTAACAACTTTGTCCTTCGAGTTGTTATTAATTTAACTCCAAGTTCTTGAAAAAAATCATCAGACCTTCTCATAATTACAAGCCTCTCCTTGAAAAGTACTCACTCATTTCAAATTTCTTCATTAAATGCAAACTGAACAAAAATTCCGCATTTATCGATGTTTAATTTCATGTTCTTACATCACTCGACTGACACGTTTACAACTCTGTACTTTGAAATTTTGCCAATTTTTTGAATTTTATGACTTTTTTGGAAATAATTTTTCATTAAGTACATAATGAACAATTAACGGAATTCCCACGAAGGTCATTTCAAGGTCATTTTGTCTCGAGGTAAGCAATAAAAGTAAATGACGCGTCCCTTTTCCGCTTTGCAAAGTTTTTTAATTAATTAATTCATTTATTTTTATCTCGTAATTTTCAATTTTTGTGTCATCGACAGTGTCATTGTGTTCCTTTTCCTTCATTAAATGTTAAATAGTTGGTTTGACATAATCGGTACAAAAAAGTTTTTTTTTTAAATTGCGTTATCTCTCGTGTCTCCTCATTGTCGTCGGCTTCGTCGTAGTCGTTAATGAGGGTAAATCATACAATTAATTTACCGCAACAAAATTAAATCATATGGGATGCGAGATACATTTATTTTATAACATGCACTATTAACATGTCATGTAAGCATGTACGACGCACAAAAACACAATTTTCAATGTTAACAACAATTATAAAGTTTCAAAATATACCAACATAGTGCCGTGTCAGAAACTCCAGTGTGTAACAAATTTTTAAATGAAATTTTCTCGTAAACTCTCTTCAACGAAGCGCGCGAGACTTGTTATGTTATGAGATGCGGGAATGTTCACCAAAAAAATTGTCAGAATGAAAAATACCTGCCACATTTTACTATTAATAAACCAATTTAAATGCTGTAAACTTGCCTCAGAGTCATAAATATTTTCTCTTTTCATGCTGGATGTCGGGCTGGCTGCACAGAAACGTAGAAATTTAATCAGTTTTGTGTTAATTGGAACAACAACATGCGATGCGAGGAGAACAACAGGAGCTTAAATACACAATAAATCTCATTTCATTGTGTTAGTCATGCTAATTTACGTTTTGTGAGATTGTGATACGAGATGTCGACAAGAGAGACACAGAGAATAAGAGACGCTTTGAGCGCTTATCAGTGTGTTTATGTTGAAATTGAAATTTCTGAGGCATTTATTTAACCTTTGTGACCATTACATGCCGTTTTAAAGGCAATTTATTGTCGAAATCATTGAAATTGTGAGCGTTTGTGTGCTCAATGGTTTTGAAAAAGATGAATTTTAAGAAGTTAAAGGGACCCTGAGGTCTTAAAAATTAGTTTTGGGACTTTATGAGGAATTCAAATGCCTTAAGAAGCAATTTTTAATCATCGTTTTCAAAGTTAAGCCCTCAAAAGGAAAAATTAACAATTTTTAGGGTACTTTTAAGACCCCAAGATACTTAATTAAAGACCCTGAGGAAACTTTTAGACCTATCAATAGATTTTGAGGACACTATTAAACAATTTAAGGTTAATTAAAGCAAATATGATACTTCAAGAAGATAATTTGAAACCCTAAAAGTAACTGTAAGACCTCATCTCTAAATTTTAGGACCCTAAGAGAAGTGTAAAACCTCTTATGAGATTTTTTTTGGGTCAAAACATCAATTTTCAGATCTCAAGACAATAAATTGAGATTCTAAGTTTGAAAAGAAACTTTAAGACCCCAATTTTAGATATTAAGACCCCAAAAAGTACTTTTGATTAAATTTTCGAATATTTTAAGGCAAAAAAGTTTAAGACTTTATATTTGTTGATTTAAAAAGAAAACAATTTTTTAAAGAAACTTAAAGATTTTTTGAAAAAATTTTGGGGTCATAAAAAAAATTTTAGGACCTCTAAAAGAAATTTGAAAATCTCATAAGATAGTTTCAAAACCCTTTAGAAGCAATTTTAAAATTTTCAGACAAATGACAAAAATGTCGTAAGAAAAATTTAGACTTCAAAAAAGTTACTTTAAGACCTTGATTTGAAATGTTAAGACCCCAAGAAGTAACTTTTGGTTAAATTTTCCATCAATTCAAGGAAAAAGTTTTTTGTTTAAGTAAGTTGATTTAAAAAAAGATTTAAAGAGAATTTTAAGACTTCTTGAAAAGACTTTAGGGTCAAAGAAACGATTAAAATGAGCTTTTGAACAATTTTAGGACCCCTAAAGAAAATTTTTAAATCTCGAATGATAATCTTAAGACCCTAACAAGCTACTTTGGGACCTTTTGAGTCATTTAAATACCTCAAAAAATATTTTTAAAAATCTCCTAAGAAAAATTTATACTTCAAAAACTAATTTTAAGACCCCAAGGTCCAAAAATAATTCTTTCCTAAACAACAGAGCATTTTTGCACGATTAAACTGCATGAGCAGCAGACAATAAAAACCGAAGAACTTTCCAGGAAATCTATCGCAATATATATTCTAATCGTTTTATTTCCTTATCATTGAAGTTGAAATATTACACGTTTTATTATAAATAAATTTATGGGAATTTCGACCTGATTTTATCACAAATGACTGAACGCATATCAAAACTAAATGAAGCATCATGCCTGATGTTGAAAATGGGCTCAGTTGCATCAAAATCCTCTTTCAAAAATCATTTAATTGTCATTCAACAAAATTCGAGATAAGCCTTATTTGATGCCTTCATTTCCATTTGCATATCACAACAAATCGAAATGAATTTTGTGAGAGAGAATCACAAAAAAGCGATCGAAGAAGAACAAACAAACAGACAAATACTGAAGAATTTTTACATTCATTCAAGTTAATGCCTTTTTTATTATTTTACAATAGCTACCCTTTTTTTCCTCAATGTTCGTACAGCCCTTTTGAGAACACTCTAATAAATTTGTCATTTATAGTCACTCCTTATTCTACTTCAGTCGCTCTCGTTTTTCATCCTCTCTCACATTTCTTCGCAACATCTCTGGCAAAGAAAGCAAGGAGCAAAAAACTAGTAATCTGCTTATGTTTCATTCAATTGGTGGCAAATAGCAAGCTAAGTATTTAAGGATTAAGAAAAATGGTTTATGGGTACAAAAAGTGAATGACAGGCAATTTTTTAAACTTTTTTTTTTATTATTATTTATTTTTTTTTTGTTATTTTCTTTCGCAGCAATTTCAGCAAAGGAGATGTTTGTGCAATATCATCAATTTGTCAATCCCATGTGAATACAACGGAATCGGGTTTGGAGACGAAGAAGTGATTTATAAATACAAATGGAAGGAATGAAAAGGAGGAAAAGACACAAAAAAACAGTTGAATAGCAAGTAGGGAGATAATTTTACAGGATTTTTGTTACAGTTGGCATGGATGGCGGTGAGTAGCTTATTATTGTAATGCGGTAAAATGCATTTAAAACGGATTTATTTCGTATTATTGCGAAAGTAATTGATTTTTAAGTGACTTTTATTGTAGGGGGAGTAAAAGAGGAGGCGTCTCCATTACTTTTTTGGCAACGAAAAATTTAAAAAAAATATTAGGTAAGTTTTTTCTCTATAAAATATTAAAAAAAATATTTTTTTCAGTTTTTGGCTGTAGCCAGGTATGTCTTTGAAGTCACAGAACAAAAAAAAATTTTAAGTCCCAAATTCTGAAAATTTTCTTTGAAAATCGAAGCCATTCTATAGAGCGAAAAATTTCAAAAAATCAAAAATTATTTCAATTAATCCAAACCAAGCAAAAAAATTCAACAAATTATTTCAGCAAAATTCTTCAAAATATTTCAATTAATCCAAACCAAGCATGAAAAATATTTTTCAATTAATCCAAACCAAGCAAAAAATTCATCAAATTGGAGCAAAATTCTTCAAAATATTTCAATTAATCCAAACCAAGCAAAAAAAAAAATTCATCAAATTGGAGCAAAATTCTTCAAAATATTTCAATTAATCCAAACCAAGCAAAAAAAAAATTCATCAAATTGGAGCAAAATTCTTCAAAATATTTCAATTAATCCAAACCAAGCAAAAAATTTCATCAAATTCAAATCCAAGAAGTTTCTTTAAAGAAACTTTAAAGAGCAGTAAATGCCTTGAGGACAACTGTAAACACATTTCTGCTTCAATTGATTCATCGTGAACGTCATTTCTAAATGCTCTCAAGCCATAAAAATTGAACGAGAATCATCACATCATCATCGCAAGCCAATATTATAAAATATTTAAAAGCAAACATCCCGTTTCATCTCTCTCGCCTCTCGTATCGATACGAGTTTTTCCTCAAGTAAATATGCACGTTCGACAATAATTGCCGTCATCTGCTGCGCTCCGGCTTCTACGCCGCACATTCTTGTCATAATTCATTCAATTTGTGTCGTACGTGGCTGAATTGGCGATAAAGCACGTCACTAATAACCGAGACAGGTACAAACAATTGCGCTATGGTGTCTATTGTCTCTTCAGTAATTGTATATTGAGGTCTCTCGCACCGATAAATATCGTAAATTAATCAATAAATTCATGTTTCGTATTTTTTGACCGAAAAATCAATGCGCGCAACCACAATACCAAACGCAGAAATATTTCGCCCTTGACGCGACTCTGAATTGAAATTCATATTTAATTAAAAATATTGTCTCTAATTGGCTTATTCTCGTCATCATATGGAGCAGCAGCATCGCGCTTCGACATGACGAGAATAGATGAGAAAACAATAAATGGTTTATAATTGTTTCAGCAAAGCACACAGACATTATTTTATCATGAAGCAGGGAGTACACATTGTTAAATTTTAATCACAACTACATCATGCACTAATACAAGGAAACAACGCAATTAAATAAACAAGTACTGAACTAAACTCGTGTGCTATTATAACTCAAGAGTAATTCATAGTTAGTACTTTTGTTGTTTAAGTTTGTACTAGTTTTGTACAAGTACACGCTACATTCACTGCAGAGGATGTTTGTTTATAAATGTTTTCCGGATCGGTATCAGGTTGTAGATACTAACTCGTAGAAAATGATTGAAAATGGAAATTATTCATTAATAAACTAATTAAAAGGCGTGCAGTATTTGAAGAGTTTCCTCGATGCAATTTTGTTTGATAGGAGATGTCATCATCACTTCTCTTTAACGAGAATACTTTGTTAATTAATTTGATGGAAGTTTTTAATGAACTGCGGGGACTTTATCTTATCTATCAAATAAGTAAAAGTTTTTTAAACTTTTTTTTTCTTGTCAAAGTTTAACAAAAAGTTTAAAATTTCAATTTGGAAAAAATCCTAAAGAGTCGGTTTAGAATTTAAAAATTTCTAACCAACGGGAATCTTGGGCTTCGTTCGTTTTTGGAAATACTTCAAATGAGTTTGTTCGTTTTCAGAGATCTTCAAGTTGAACTTCATTCGAATTTGTAAAGCTTTCATTCCGAATGAAGTTGAATTGAAGATCTCTGAAAACGAACAAAGTTCAAGTTACGAATTTCCAATAAAAAGGAAGTCATTTGAAGAGGTTCAAAAATTTCTTAAATGAGTTTCGTTCGTCTTCAAAGATGTTTCGAATGAGTTTTGTTCAGATTCATAAGTTTTTTGAATATGAACGAAGCTCATTCGAAACATCTATGAAGACGAACGAAACTCATATGATGATTTTTTGATAACGAACGAAGTCTTTTAGTTGAGGTTATATGAGCTTCGTTCGTTTTCAGAGGCTTAAAAATTCTAACAAAGCTTAAATTAGATTTTATTTGGGCTTCCTTATATCTGTAAGCCTCTGAAAACGAACGAAAGCTTAGTTGAAAGTTACAATGTGCTTCGTTCGTTTTGAAAGGGAAAATTTTGCTCTCTCAAAACCGCTTGAACAATGCTAAGTCAAAAGTTAAATACAATGTGCTTCGTTCGTCTTGACAGAGAAAATTTTGCTCTCTCAAACTGGATGAAAATTTAATGAAAAAAACTGGTTGGCTCAAATCGGTTCAAGCTGACAAAACCGCTTGAACAATGCTAAGTCGAAAGTTACAATGTGCTTCGTTAGTCTGAAAGGGAAAATTTTGCTCTCTCAAACCACTCTAAATGGATGAAAATCCAATGAAAAAAACGGGTTGGCTCAAAACGGCTCAAACCGACAAAACCGCTTGATAAATTTTCTTAAAGAACACTCATAAAAATTTAACCTTGTCTTTGACTTTCCCTTGACTCACGACGACACTTTCTCCATTGCTCATATTTCTTCCGTTCTCGCCACACAAAAAGCTTGTCAAGTGACACAAACCCTTGTCACGTTGTTTCGATGTCAAGACAATCCCTCTACTAAGACAACTTGAAAAATTTGTTCTACTCACAAAGTTTGCTTGCGCCGCATTTGCCCGAAGGTCCCAAAACTATCAATCAAAACACCTTCGCACAACTTCAATTTGCACAAGTCTGCTATTTCCGCAACAAAACAATAGCTCGAATGGAATTGCATCGCAATGTTATTTACCTTCACACCATGCGATGTCATCTAATGTGATATGTGCTCCAATATTAAAATGAAATGAAATGAAATTAACATAAATTTTCATGTTTAATGTCATGCCATGTGCGACTTTGCTTTTCTCTCTCGACTCGACTCGAAGTAAAGTAGAACAGGCTGGCATGGAAATGGCAAGTGTGATAAAAGGAAAATAACATGAAAAAGTAGAACGACGACAACGAAGTGACTTATCATAAAAAAAATAACGAAAAGTGCTGCGCGTATAAATAAATAAGGTGAAGAAACCTCAAGAATGTCAAATAACTAATTATGGAAATGGAAAGAACGGAAAAATGCTTGCGTTTCGTTTGTTTGTTGGTAACAACAGAAAATGTGATGATTTCGTGATTGTTCTTTGCTTTTGTATACGCGAGAAGTGGGTTAGAATAGAACGGTTAACTGATTGTTTATGGCAATGACTTGGGTTAATATTTTTAATGGGCTTTTTAATGAAGATTACTTTGTGTCCTTTTGTGATATCACGACTTTTGTTGAGAAATTCAAAGAAATAATTTCGAAAATCTTTTTCAAAAAAATTTTAGATTTTCGAAAAAAAATTTAATTTTCGAAAATTTAATCGAAAAGCTCCTGTTTTTGAAAAAAATTCAAAATCTTTTTGAACTTTTTATCAAATTTTTCGAAGTTTGCTGCAAAAACTTTTTAAATTTTCGAAATTTTTTTAAAGAGCTTTATAAATTTTCGAAAATATTCCTTTCGAAATAATTTTATAATATTTTCGAAAATCTTATAAAAGCTTATTAAATCAATCAAAAAATTTTTCGGAAGTCGAAAATTTGTATAAGAATTTATCTCAAAATATTTCGAATTTTCGAAAATCGTTTCAGAAATCTAAGCTTTTGAAATTTAACGAAATTTAATAATTTTTTCCAAAAAAAAAATTCAAAATTATTTTCGAAATTAACAAGAAAATTTAAAACAATTTTCAAAAAATTTTCAAATTTCGAAAAATTGAAAATTTTTTCAAAAGTTTTTTGATCTTTCGAAATTCGAAAATTTTCGAAATTTGAAAATTTTTCGAAAATTGTTTTAAATTTTCTTTTTATTTTCGAAAATCATTTTGAAATTTTTTTTCAATAATTTTTTTTTCTTAGAGTTGCTATTTTTTGCTTGCCAAAAATGTTAATGCGTTCCAAAAACAAATTAATTTTTATTTTTTCCATTAGTAAATCATACCAAGATAAGAAAGAAATTCTTCCGTTTCTCTGTTTTTCTATTAACCGTTATTAACATTCAAGAGCTTCTTTTCATTAATTTTTATGAAAATGACGGAAAATTATTTGATGATGCGATCAAAGCACGCAACGAAAAAGGAAACTCCAGGCACAAAGAAAATCCAATTTTATCCCGAACTGACCTAACCAACAATTTCTTTCAGTTGGTCAAAAAGGAAATGACGAGGAACAATAAAAAATTTCTTAATTTCTATGTTTACCCCACATTTGAAAAGCAAGAGAAGAAAACAAAGATAAACCATCACAAAATATTATTTTATGGGCCTCATTCCGATTCATTACTTGCCATAGTGATAGCCATTCAGCGCCTCGGCACACGCTCGTTTAACATAATAAATATTTGTTTGTTTGTTTTTGGCGAAATTTGAGTCGAAAGAGCGAAAAAAAGAGGCTACGTTAATAACACCGATAAATATAAGCGAAGGTACACACGCATACCCTTCGCTTCGAAGAACATTAAAATCGCAAGTTATGAGTGCAGAAGTCTGTCTATTTTTCCAAAAATAAAGAAAAAAAAACTTTTTCCGCCTAATATTCTCATTCATATTTTATTATCCCTTCGTAGAAATAATAATCGAAGTCGAGTTGCCGCCCAATCGAAGCACCAAAAGCAAAAGGAAAAAGAAGTGAAAGTACATGACTCACTCCCTTTTTTCCGTCTTCTTCGTATTATTTATGGCTATATTTTGTACAAATTCTAGCTCGGGGACGACGACAATTTTCTCAATATTTCTGTCTGTGACTCACATGAAACAATAATTTGCATTCATAACATCACTCGTCTTATCGATGTTTTTTCGTCTATGCGAGAAAGCCTTGTCGGATGCCTCGGAGAGAGAGACAATATCTTTGTCTCATCATCATCGGATACAACAACGCGTGTCAATGTGCATGTTTGTTGTGCTTTATTTGAATTTTGAAATGAAATTTTGTTGTGTACATGGCAAATATAGATATATTTCATTAGGCACAAAGCCTAAAATAAACATCATGTTCAACTTTGAGTGTTTATTTTTGTCATTTTGTGTGCCGGGCACAACAATTATCCGACAATTGTCAAGGGTTGTCATGATTTTTATGTGTACCGAACGGTCATTTACTGTTATTTTGTGAGAAAATTGAATTTTTATAAATAAAATTGGTTTATTAAAAGTTTTAACGTCTCTAAGAGATTTTTTAAAAAATTATTCATTGAAAATTTGAAGCATAGATGGAGCCACAATAAGCGTTTAATTAATTTTTTGTCTTGTAAAATATTTTTTAAAGTCAATATCAATTTAAAATAAGTAAAAAGTAACTTTTTCTGAACTACTTAAAAAAAAAATTAAATTATAAAAAAAATTTTTTTTTGCCGCTAGAGGGCGCTTTATAATAAAATCTTCTCTAAAGAGGGCTTTTTTATAAAAAAAAGTTATGTTTTTTCTAAATTTCAAGAAAATTCTGTTTTATGAAAATTGAAAAAAAAAAATTCTTGAATTTTAAGAATATCGCGTCAGTTGAAACATAGATGGAGTAACTATCAAATATAAGAAACTTGAAGAATTTTTTATTTAAAAATGGAAATTTTACCTTCAAGAAGAAATTTTTGATACTTTATAAATTTAAAATTATATTTTTATCTTTCAAAAATATTTTTTCCACAATTTATGCGATATAAACTTCAAAAATATGAATTTTTGTCCTCCAGATGGCGTTTATAAAAGAAAAATTTCAAAAATTAAGATTTTTACTTCAAATTCTTATATCAGAATTTCATCAAACGTAGATTGAAATAAAAAAAATTAGTTTTGAATTTAAGCTTTGTCTTGTTAATGTTAAAAAAAGCTATTAAAAATTTGCCGTTAGAGGGCGTTCTATAGTTAAATTTGCTCTGAAGAGGGCTCTTTTATTCAAAAAAGTTTTGTTTTTTCTTAAATTTAACGAAAATTCCATTTATCAAAATTAGTTTTGATAAAATTTTTGAAAATTGAAATAAAAACTTTTTTTCATGAATATTGCATTAGTTGAAGCATAGATGGAGTAATTATCAAATATAACAAACTTGAAGATTTTTTTTTTATTTGAAAATAAAAATTTTACCTTTAAGAAGAAATTTTTGATATTTTATAAAATTAAAATTATATTTTTATCTTTTAAAATGTATTTTCCTGTAAATTTTTATGAAATATTGTTAAAAGTATAAATTTTTATTCAACAGATGGCGTTGTAAAGAACAAAAACCTCACAAATTAAAACTTTTACATCAAAATCTGATAAAATTACGTAGATTTGAACACAAAAATCAATTTTGAAAAAAATTTTACTTTTTAAATTAAAAAAAAACTTATTAAAAAATTGCCGTCAGATGGCGCTTTATTTCAAATTTTAAAGTAAAACTCAAAAATTTTATGTTTTTAAACAAGAAAAAAAAATTATTAAAAAAATGAATATTTTTTCACATTTCAAGAGTATAAAAATGCAAAAAAAATTAAAACCAGACACAAAAATAAACAAAAAAAAATGCAAATATTGTATAACTTCTTCACACATTCACAGTTAAGGTCACGTATAATAAGCTTTCACTTAAGCGACATGACATAATTTTGTCGTAACTGCGATTAATTCCACCTTTCTGCTGTTTAATTGTCTATTTTATTGCAAATTTACCGGCATTCGAACAAACAATCATCATGTGTGTGTGTCCTTTTTTCCTCTTGCATGTCGGAACACACTCGAACCGAACCAATTATTTATTTTGTTTGCCTTTGTCATACACCTCTCCCATTGGCATGCACGACAATTTAATAATGAACAAACAGAAGGGATTGTCTCGAAACTACTTTCGTGTCGGGTTGTCGCATGTGATGCTCTCGCGACGAAAAAAAAATGACGACAAGGACTTGAAGAGAAAAAATTACCTTAAATAGCAATAAAAAGCGAACGTAATATCTCTCCGGGTTCATTGTTCGAGATTTTTCTTCTTTTTGTCTCATTTTTGTCGTCAAGACGAGGAACAACAACAACACCAAAAGCCATTTGCATACATTTATTTACAGATTAGAGGGAAATGGGAATTAGGTTTATCTTGTCTCATGTCTCTCTTTCTCTTGTTCTACTTAAAGATTTTTTTACGCACCGTAAAAAAACATTTCCTTTGTCTGAAAAAGTAAAAATTTTGTATTTTTAACGAGAAATTTACGCACAATGCCTGCCAATGTTCGAAAATAGACTTGCTAACGTTGCTCAAGGTGATCTTCAATTTTTTTTGTGATTTTTTAGCACTTTTTTTATTTGAACATACTAATGTGCCAAATAAACAAATTTTGTTCGGACATTAACACATTTGGACCTTTTAATTATTATTTGGACGATAAAAAAATCGCAATCAATCAAATTTCTTCAAAAAACATGAAACCAGTTTCGAGAATTATTATTTAAATTTGCCGCAGTTCATCAAGCGAATTTACTTCGTTATAAATGATCTGATTACGTCACCGTTAGTAGATAGAGAGACACATGTTTGTATAATTTGAAGCTCACGTTTGATTGTTCATGATATTAGATTTGATTTTTTTTTGCGTTCTTGTCGGCGGCACTCGTGTAAAATAATAAAATTTGCACATTTTGTATTAAATTTTATTGTAAATTGCGGTGATTTTGTGAGTTTCGAAGCACGTTTAGAGGTTGGTTGTTAGTTAAATTGATTTAAAGGTGATTCGAAGATGAGGCGGAATATTTAAATTTTTTACGATTTTGACCTTTGAGGGCTTTTTGACTTTGGTAATTTAGATTTAATGAAGGATTTTTTTGATAAAAATAATTAAAAAATTTTTAGGAGGATAAAAATTTATTTTTTTGAAATAAAAATCTTTAATTAAGTTTAAAAAATTGAATTTTTAATAAAATTTGTTCAATTTTAGTTCAAATTTGATATTTTGAAGTAATTAAAATTTATTTAATTTAATTTTTTTATCCTCTTCATTTATTAAAAACAAGGATGTTTTACATCAAAATTATTAATTTTATTATTATTTTTTAATTTAATAAAAATTAATTTAATTATTAAATAATTTAATTAACTTGCATACTTTATTTTTTTATTAATTTTTCTTAAATAATTTATTTGATAAAAAAATTTCTAAAAACTCTCTATATTTATTTAACAAAATATTTTTTTTCAATTTTTTAAAAATAAAACTAAGCATTTATTAAACCACAATTCATTTAGAATTTTTTCCATTTTTTGAAAAATTTTGAAGAATTTTCGAATTTTGCTCGAAAGTTAGATTTTCAGTAGAATATATTAAATACATATTTGTCAAAAGTTTGATGGATAATTATTTTTTAATTTCATAAATTTTTTAAAGTTTTTGAATTAAAAATTAAAAAAATAAAAAAATTAAAGTAAAATTTAAAAAAAATGATTTTAAATTAAAATTTAGTTAATTTAATTTTTTTTATCCTCTTCATTTATCAAAAAAGGATGTTTTACATCAAAATTATTTAATTTTATTATTTTTTTTAATTTAATAAAAATTAATTTAATTATTAAATAATTTAATTAACTTGAATATTTAATTTTTTTTTATTATTTTTTCTTAAATAATTTATTTAATACAAAAATTTCTAAAAACTCTCTATATTTATTTATAACAAAATATTTTTTTAAATTTTTTTTAAATAAAACTAAGCATTTATTTAACCACGTGGTCTAACTTAGAACAAAATTTCAAATTTTTTCCCAATATGTATTTTAAATTTTCTCTCAATTCACATTTTTCACCTTCATCCCAATGCAAATTTTAAAATTGAAGCTTTTCTATTTTTGATTTAGAGTTTTTAGCCCAATGCATATTTTTGGATAAATTAACCACGTGACCAATTATCTTCAAAATATGTAAAAAATTGAATTTTTAAATATAAAAAATTATAAAAAAAATTAAATTTAATTTTTTTAATGAAATTTTATTAAATTTTAACATAAAAATTCAGATTTGATTAAAAAGAAATTTTATATTTTTTTTTTTAAAAAATTATTAAAAATAAAATTTTTAACAAAATTTTGAAATCCGTCAATATTAAATCTATTTATAACTTTAATCGGCGGATTATTAGCAAGAAGAAATTTTCTTCCAACTTAATTTCGTAAGAAAAATAATTTTACGTCTAAATTCCACGAAATATCAAAACAAATTCTTTCAACATCTCAATTGATCAATAAACATCACTATCTCGACTTTAATTGACGGATATTATTTGAAAAAAAAAAATTTCGAATTTGTGTCGTAATTAACCTTCGGCTTAACCTCTGTCTCATTACTCTTATCAAAAATATCTCTCTCTTCCACAAACACAAAAAAAAAGAAAAAAATTAATGCAACAAATTATCACTTGTGAACTTTACACCTCGTAACACTCGCTCACTCACATCATTATCACATCAGAAAATTTTGTTGTTACTTCATTAAAAATACAACAACTTCATAACAATAACAAAAATCTTCCGACGAACGAACAAAATCCTATACAAACAATCTCGGCATGCATTAGAAGAAATTATTAGATAGAAGAAAGACGTGAAGTGGCAGATTATCTCTTCTACTCCCACACAGGCATCCACGCTGAAAAATTGAGTTTTTTTCTCGGGTGACAAACATCAAAACCGACTTACAAACAACATCATTAAATCAATCGTTAAAGAGACTTTTCTCGAGGTTTTATTTAATTCTTCACTCTTTTTTTTTATTTTCGGCGAAAATGAAGAAGAAGAAAATAATTCAGAAGAAGAAAAAGAGGAGGAACATCCACAAAACACGACACAATTAATCCGAAACAGACAAATGACTTTTGTTATTATTATTCGGTGTCAGTGTCAGTTTCGATGCGGAATCTCATGCATTAAATGAAAAGTGACGTTAATTTATTTATTATTTCAACTCGAAGGAAAAACTTTGTATTAATAATGTCTTTGTCGTTTGTTTTGCGTTTCAGCTCATTATCGTGTCGCATGTCACGTGAAGTGTGTGGTGCGCCGAGCAACGACACTCGAAGAAAAATCGCATTAGACACGTACTTTGTGTTGGTGTCTCTGTGCGAGATGATTTAAGAATGAAAATGAGAACAATAAAAATATTTGAAGAAAAAAAAACGTAATAGTTGATGAAATGTTGGGACACGTGACAATTGTTGTGATGATGTGAATATCAAAAGTCTTCTTTCAGGAAAGAAAAGAACTTTAAAAATATTTTTTTTGCTTGTTTTTGCTTTTAAAGTTTTCAGTTGGAGCCTAATAAAATGAGAAGTGAGACAAGGGTTTGCAAATTTTTGTCTTTAAATTAATCTGAGTTCTCGAGTTTTTGTGAAAAAAATTTTTAAATCATTTTTTTTAGGTAAAAATAAAATAAAAATTTCATCATTTTAAAATTTTTTCAATTTTTTTGTGAATTTTTAGTAAAAATCTTTTAAATTTTTGAAAAAAAAATTATGAAAAATTTTTTAAACTAATTTATTAAAAAAAAAAAAAATTCACAAAATGACCCAAAATTTGACAGCTGTCAAAAATTTTTAATTATAAAATGTCAAATTTTTCATATTTTAAAGGTTTGTAAATGCATTTTCATACAAAAGTTTTACAAAATTTGCTAAAAATTTTTAAATTTAATGAAATTTAATTTTTTTTTTTTACAAATGTCAAATTTCAATTCAATTTGTTTTTTTTGTTAATTTTTGACATATTTAATATTGAAATTGTTTCAAAAAAATTTTTTTTCTTGCTAATTTATTTTTTTTTAATGTTTTGATAATATTCCTCATTAGGTACACCTCTTTTAAAAGCTCAAAAATTAAGTTTTTGAATCAGAAAATAACAACTGTCAAATTATTTTTTTTTTTTTCAAAAAAAAATGATTTTTTTAATATTGTGAAAAATTTAAAATTGACAAGAAATTCATTAAAAACTTTTATATTCAAAAGTTTTATATTTTAGAAAAAAAAATTTTACATTTTGTGAATTTTAGTTTTTGTCAAAAATTCGTGTTTTAAAAAATTAAATTCATTAAATTTTAAAAAAATTATAAAATTAAAAAAAATTAATTAAAAATTAATTTTATTTTAATTTTTTATTTTAATTTAATTTTTTATTAATTTAATTTTAAAATTTATTTTTTTAATTTTAATTTAAATTTTTTTAAAAAAAATTAAATAATTTTAAACATAAAATAATATTTTTAGCTTTTTTTAAATTATTATTAAAAAAATTTTTAAAAATTTAAATAAAAAAAATTAAATAACTTTAAATTTTTAATTTTAAGCTTTTTTTTAAATAATTTTTTTAAATTTAAATTAATTAAATTAAATTAATAAATTTTAATTAAATTTAAATTTTAATTAATTTTTTTTAAATTAAATTAATTTAAATTTTTATCAAAAAATTAATTTAAATTATCATAAATTTTGACATAAAAATTGACATTCGAGCTTTATAAATTCAGAAAAATTTGAAATCCACTGACAAATGCGAAGGAAAACCATTTCCCTGATGACACAAAACATAAATGCCACAGACGTGCTTTCGCCATTAGATATTGTTTTGTCATCATACATAATTCCGGAAAATGCAAAATAGTGTCAGGTGCTGTTTTTTCTCTCTCTCTGCCACTAAATGGAATATTTACTGATGATATGTGAAACACAGACTTCGTCAGGTAAATATCTTTTTCTTCTTGGTTTGTTATTATTATTTTTTTTTTGTTATTTCGCAAGCAGGACACACAATGACACCACGACCGAGGCACATCAGCCGAGATGACGAGAAGAGAGCAAAAAAAGTGAATAATGATGATGGAAATATTATCTAAAAGACCTGAATGGCATACAAAATGCATAAAAATATTGAGAGCTACACACAGAAAAAAGGCAAAAAAAAAAATTCCATCACTTTGATTACAATCATCATCATTATCCTATTGTAAAAAATTATGGGGACGTCGGGAGAGATGACAAAGCATCGCAGCAGCCACAACACATTTTTTCCCATTATCTTTTGGGATTATTTTTGTGACTTGTTTTGTGTTGTATGCAAATAATAGCGCACAATCAGCCAGATAGATGTGTCTATATGACGCGGCAACGCTAACAACAAAACGACGTCGAAACAAAACCAGAAGCAGAATATGAGCAGAGAGATGAGATACAAAAGAGACGACAAAGCTAAAAATATATCATAAAAGCATTGTTTACAGATGTTTGTGTGTTGCTGCTTCGCTTCGTTTTTTTTTATTTATTAGAATGTGAGAAAAAGGTTTATGAATCGCATGGTAGCGAAAAAAAAACACATGTCTGAATTTCTATTGAGTGAAAAAATCATTCGTCTGGCAAAATAGCCACGGGCAGAAAAGCTGTGAGAAAGGGACGTGGATCAGGTCAGTAGAATGACACAAATGGCATTTTTTCATTAAATTGCAATTTTGTGAGAAAATGTTCATCTGTTCTCAAAAATTTATTTAAAAATTTTACAGAGGGATTTTTTTTCATAAAAAGTCAAAATTTTTCTAATTTTTGATTATAATTCAAAAAAAAAAAAAAAAAAAAAAAATATTAAAATTTAATTTTTCTGTTCAAAAATTAAAAAAAAATTATTAAATTAAATTTTTAAAAAATTGTAAAATTGATATTTTGATAGTTTTTTTTTTTGAGGTATTATAATGTTTCAGTTGCAGAACATTTTTAACTTAAAAATATGGTTTTTAACTAATTTTTTAAAGTAAAGATAATTTTAAAAAATTACAAAAATTTTTTTTTTAACATCTTTGTTGTATTAAACTTGAAAAAATTAAAAAATGTTCTTATTAAATTTTATTTATTTTATATTATTTTTTTTAATTATTAATTTTTTTTTTTAATTTTTTTTTTATTAATTTTTATTTTTAATATTTTTAAAATATTTTTAATTTTTTTTTTAATTTTTTTAAATTAAAAAAAATCAAAAATTAGCAAAAAATTCCAATATTTAATTTTTTTTGTCAAAATTTAAAAATATTTTGATTGTTTTGCTTCAAAAAAAATTTCAAAAGCAAAGTTTCATTAAAAAATAATTAAAAATTACCTCAAAACTGACTTAAAATTTAAATTGTTGAGTAAAATTTAACTGATTTTTAAATTTTTTCATACAAAGATCTAATAATTTATCAACTTTATTAAATTTTTCATAAAAATTTCTTAAAATTTATATTTTTTAGTTCATCATATATCTGAAAAAGCTCGCTGAAATTTTTCTATGCAAGTTTTCTTTATATATTTGAAGTATTTAGTTAATTTTTTAGTTAAAAATGTTAAAAAAAATATTCTTAAAAATTTTTTAAAAAATATGTTTAAAGAAAATTAATAAATTAATTAAAATAAATAAAATAAAAATAATTAATTAATTTTATTTAATTAATTAATTTATTTTTTTAAATATTTTTTTAAATATTTTTATTTTTATAGAAAATTTTTAACTAAATCCCATTTTAAATTAATATTTGTCACAAAATCCTGCCCAAAATCCCCAATTTCCTACAGAGAAAGTTCCTTTCTTTGCCACAAACCACGAGACGGCGCCAAAGAAAGTCATTTAATTTGTCAATTTTTGCCATCCTACCAATTCCCACTCAATTTTTTCTTCTTATTTTTTCATTTTGGCAAAAAAAAACCGGTCTCCAAATAAACAACAAATAAGGCAAACACATTGTTTACTGTTTATCTCTTTCAATCTTGTCCTCATACCTCTCGTTCTGTCCCGCTCTTCACTTCATTTTGACACATACTTGTTCTGTCATTTTTTATTCCGCGTATTTTTCTCGGTAATGTTCGAAATGAAGCTTTAAATGAACCTAAAAAATGATAAATGATGATGCCTTTCAATCATCTTCTACAGGATCATGACGAGCGACCACGCGAAGTACTTGGAATTTTTTAATTGCGCATAAATTTCATGTGTTTCAAGTCATTAGTGTAAATAAAGCGAAGGGAGCGACTGGTATTTTTGTTCCCCGAGAATTATTCTGAATAAAATTCAATAAAATACTCACCGTTTTATTTACAAAAATTTTTATTCAGCTCAATTCTGTGGCATCCAAATCACAATGAAACAGTAAGTGTCTCGCCTGTTCGATTTTTTTTTTTGTATTTTTTTGTAATTTCGCCTCTCTCTGTATGAGTTGAATTTATAAATATGGTGTGCGACCTTTAATAAGTGATTAACTTTCAATGTACACTGCTTCTATGTGTATGAAGGTAGGTCTCGTTCTCTTCGTCGCTAAAATTATTATTTTTTCATTAACAACGGTTGTTGTTGTTTTATTTTTTTAGGTATTTCTTGGGTGATATGAACACGAGGAAAAAACCAATAACACACTGATTTCCCCGGAAAAACACAAAAAATAACAAAAAAAAAATGATTTGTTATGATCGCTCAAGAGAGACTCTTCCTTATTTTTTTTTTTTAATATTTTTATTATTTTTTTATGCTTTTGTTGATTCCACCGAGAGAGCGAGAGGAACAAATATTATGATTATTATTATTATTTATACCGAAAAAACCTATCTAAGCGTTCACTGATTTTTTTTTTGCTTTCTCGTATACAACACTGCTATACACTGCGTGCTTTCTCAAGCAAGAGATGAGCAAATCCGTCGTACTTCCCGATAAGTTTTTAGTGTAAAAATGTTTTGCACATCAAACATCAACACGAAACTGATTCCATCAAACATTAAATTCAGACTAACGGCACGAGTGCGATGCCGAATTGCGAAGAGTGTGAATTGTTGTTGTTTCGTCTCGGGCACTCTTTTTGGGGTACTCGCACGAGTTGCGGAACGTAAACAACATTCGGTAAAACACACGACGAGGTGTGACGTCATTTACTCACGGAACTCATTCTCTCACTCTCTTGAAATCGTCGTGCATGGAAGAAGTTGCTCCAATAATGGAAGTCGAGTACGTGGCTATGGAGATGTATGGGGCATGAGTTCGAGTAAAGACCGGGTGAGTAGTTAAGACGTAAACAGATGGGAAAAATTAAATGATTTTCAAAGTCGGTTAATAAATTCACGTATTATTTTTTTCTGTGCTGTTTTTCGTGAACCTTTTAGGGATAATGAATATTTTTTACATTTTTGCCTATGAAACATATTCAAATTTGTGTTTCATCTGGTTTTGAATGTTAATTTTTTTCATTTTAATTTTAATTTTTTTTTTTTTAGTTTATAAAAATTTTATTAAAGTATTTAAAAATCTGAAAAAAAGTTCAAAATTATTTTAAAAATTCGAAATTATTTTTTTTTAATTTACGATGAACTGTTGAAGTTAATTTTATTTCCAAAATTAGAAATTCATCCTGAAAGTATGCAATTAATTTAATTTTTTATTATATATAATATTTTTTTTTATTTCTTAATTTTTTTCGAAAATAGGTTTCAAAATTTGATCTATTTACATTTTTACCTAAAACTTTTGAATTTTTAACGAATTTTCGATTTTTTTAATATATTCAACTAAATTTTTGACAATTAACTATTTTAATGAATTTTTTTTACTTATTTTAGAATTTACGAAAAAAAATTAAAAATTCTAAAAAAAAGTGTAAAAATCAGGGTTGAAAATACTGTCAGTCAAAAAAAAAACTAAAAATTTAAGCAAAAACTTTTAGTTTGTTTTTTTGACTGAAAGTATTTTCGACTCTGGTTTTTACAATGGAAAAATATTGTTCTATCAACTTCAAAGCTGATGTTCCATTTATTTTTTTTTTCAATTTTTTGAATTTTTAACGGATTTTTTTCCATTAGAATTATCTACATTACGGTAATTGACGTAATCCAAAGTACCGTAATGTAGATAATTCTTTTGGAAAAAAAAATCCAGGGTCGAAAAAACTTTCGACTTTTACTTTTGGCTTTTTACTTATTAAGTCTTTCACTTGAGTAAAAGTAAAAAAAAAATGTTTTGACTCAATAGGCTTTTTACTTTAGTTTGAATTTAATAAGATCTTTGCTCAAATTTTTGCAAAAAAAAAATTTTTTTGAAAAAATTGAAAAATTTTCTGAATTAAGTCGACTGATTTGACTTAAGTCAAATTGACTTTTTCTTAAGCTTAAGTCAAAAGTTTTTTCGACCTTGAAAAAATCAGTTATGAATTGAAAAAATTGTGATAATTAAAGGAATTTCAATTTGAAGTATGTAGAAAAATGTTTTTTCATATCTTGAATATTTAATTTAGGGTTTTTTTTGATTACTTTAAGCGAAACCATCAAAATATCTCATGCCATATTTTTTTTCGATAAAACGATTGATGTTTAAAGCTTGACTTAAAACTTAATAAAAACTCCTGTTTTAAACATGAATTTTTTCAAGAAAAAATTTTTGAATGTCAAATTTAGTTTTTCATTAAAAAAAAATATTCAAGAAATTATTTTATTATTAAAAAAAATCTAAAAATAGACAGTTTTTTGCTCTTAACAAAGCAATTCTCAGAAAAGCAACGTTTCCATTGTACAAAAAAGGGTCATTGTACGATAAACATGATGAAACGTGAGTCAAACTCCTAACATCAGGATTTTTTGCAAGGAAAATATGCAAGAAATGTCATGTACTTATCAAACGCGGAATAGTTTTTCCTGATTGATTTTTTTTAAAATTTGTTTTTAATTTTATCACGTTTATTGGTATATAAAATGAGATTGTGAGTTAGTTAAAGCATCATAACCAAATTGTGAATCATCTTATCGACAACTTTAGAAGGATTAAATAATTTCAATCAACTTCAAGAAAGGGGTTAAAGATGAAAGCCTTTGGACTTTTCGTTGCAGTTTTCTGCGGATTTATGGCGATTTGCTACTCGCAATTAGGCGTTCCTGATCCAAGATGCCCAGCTCTTGGTACGGAATGTCGTTCAGCTCAACCGACGTATTTGCCGCACGAATCTGACGAAACTCAGTTTTATGTTTGCGTTCATGGAAATAGAGTTAACGTAACTTGTCCTCTTGGTACTATTTTCAACGTGACACTGAATGTAAGTGAACATCTTGAGACGTAATTTGAAAATGACTTTTGAATTTTTATATAGAGCTGTGCATGGCCTCATTGTCCTGCGGTAAGTACGACTTCAACTAGTTCAACGTCAACTACAAGTTCGACTACTGAAAGCACGACAACTACTGAGCCAACAACTACAAGTACGACTACTGAAAGCACGACAACTACTGAGCCGGTAAGTACGACTTCAACTAGTTCAACGTCAACAACAAGTTCTACTACTGAAAGCACGACAACTACTGAGCCAACAACTACAAGTACGACTACTGAAAGCACGACAACTACTGAGCCAACAACTACAAGCACGACTACTGAAAGCACGACAACTACTGAGCCAACAACTACAAGCACGACTACTGAAAGCACGACAACTACTGAGCCAACAACTACAAGCACGACTACTGAAAGCACGACAACTACTGAGCCAACAACTACAAGCACGACTACTGAAAGCACGACAACTACTGAGCCAACAACTACAAGCACGACTACTGAAAGCACGACAACTACTGAGCCAACAACTACAAGCACGACTACTGAAAGCACGACAACTACTGAGCCAACAACTACAAGCACGACTACTGAAAGCACGACAACTACTGAGCCAACAACTACAAGCACGACTACTGAAAGCACGACAACTACTGAGCCAACAACTACAAGCACGACTACTGAAAGCACGACAACTACTGAGCCAACAACTACAAGCACGACTACTGAAAGCACGACTACTGAAAGCACGACAACTACTGAGCCAACAACTACAAGCACGACTACTGAAAGCACGACAACTACTGAGCCAACAACTACAAGCACGACTACTGAAAGCACGACAACTACTGAGCCAACAACTACAAGCACGACTACTGAAAGCACGACAACTACTGAGCCAACAACTACAAGCACGACTACTGAAAGCACGACAACTACTGAGCCAACAACTACAAGCACGACAACTACTGAGCCAACAACTACAAGCACGACTACTGAAAGCACGACAACTACTGAGCCAACAACTACAAGCACGACTACTGAAAGTACGACAACTACTGAGCCAACAACTACAAGCACGACTACTGAAAGCACGACAACTACTGAGCCAACAACTACAAGCACGACTACTGAAAGCACGACAACTACTGAGCCAACAACTACAAGCACAACTACTGAAAGCACGACAACTACTGAGCCAACAACTACAAGCACGACTACTGAAAGCACGACAACTACTGAGCCAACAACTACAAGCACGACTACTGAAAGCACGACAACTACTGAGCCAACAACTACAAGCACGACTACTGAAAGCACGACAACTACTGAGCCAACAACTACAAGCACGACTACTGAAAGCACGACAACTACTGAGCCAACAACTACAAGCACGACTACTGAAAGCACGACAACTACTGAGCCAACAACTACAAGCACGACTACTGAAAGCACGACAACTACTGAGCCAACAACTACAAGCACGACTACTGAAAGCACGACAACTACTGAGCCAACAACTACAAGCACGACTACTGAAAGCACGACAACTACTGAGCCAACAACTACAAGCACGACTACTGAAAGCACGACAACTACTGAGCCAACAACTACAAGCACGACAACTACTGAGCCAACAACTACAAGCACGACTACTGAAAGCACGACAACTACTGAGCCAACAACTACAAGCACGACTACTGAAAGCACGACAACTACTGAGCCAACAACTACAAGCACGACTACTGAAAGCACGACAACTACTGAGCCAACAACTACAAGCACGACTACTGAAAGCACGACAACTACAAGCACTACCACTGAACCATCAGTACAAGGATTTGATGTCCAACTTGCTTCTGCTACCTCTGAAGAACCATCAGCTCAAGGATTTGTTGATGAACTTGCTTCTGATGATGATATCGATGCGTTTTTCAATAATAAATAGACATGAGAAAATCGCAAATTAAAAATTTCAAATTTAAAATTTTCTTAAATATTTTTAATCTCAAAAATTTGTAGATTCAAGAAATGTTTTTGAAAATTCTAATAAAGAGAAACAACAAAACAAGAATCAATGTTTTTTTTCTAACTAAAATAATAACATTTATTTTTTACAAATGTTATTTTTCTCGAATATATGTAGGGCCATCTCTATTTTAATTTTTATTCCCAAGAAAATTAAGAAGTACATAAGAAGAAACAGAATTCTTAATTTTCAGTTTTGTTTAATTTTGAACAATAAAAATATCAAAACTCAACTGATTGATTTTATGATAGTTTGTATAAATTTTACTACTTTTGTATAAATTTTCGTTCAAATTATCAAATCATAATTATCATTATAGAAACAATTTTTGGATATTTTATCCTCGATTTTATCAACAATATCCTTCTTTCTTAATATCATGAATGTTTATGACATGAGACTATCGGTAATTTTAAGACACTAAATTTTTTCTTATCGTTGTTGTTCGAGTTTCGATTTAAGTAACATTGCAAGGTAAAAGAAATTAAAAAATAACTACATTAAAAATGTGAATGAAAAACTTATGAGAATTTATTATCTCATTCACAAAAAAAAATTAGCACACAAATTTTTTTTGTTATTATGAATTTTCTCATGTACCTGAAAAGCAAGGGACAAATGTTTAAAGGAATTTTTTCGCAAACCAAAACTTGTAAGAAAGCTAAAAATCATTAAAAAAATAAATTTTTAACAAACAAAAAATTCTAATCTTTTTATTCTAAAAAATCAATGTGAATCTTACCTAATGTTATGTTACATAACACAAAAAGCTTCAAATTGTTTGTACATTTAATCACTTTCATCTTTTGTTTGAGATTGTCTCACGTTTCCTTCTGTTCCTGTTTAGTATAAAAGCGATTGGACAATTGTCCAAAAAGTAGTTTCTGATTGTGATTCAAAGCTGCAGAAATGCTCCGGATAATATTAATTATTTCAATCGCGACAGTGCATTTTGTTGAAGCTGCTGTCATTTGCGTACCTTGCGAAAAGGATTATCATCATCCAGATGTAGATGACACTCAAAAATTTTTCAAGTGTGCCAATGGACGTTCTGTTCAATTCAATTGCCCGCCTCAAACGGTTTTCAATAATGAGATAAATGTAAGAAAAATTTTCTTTGAAAGCAGTTTTATAATTTTTTTTATGTTTAGGTTTGTGCTTGGCCACATGCAGAAGGAGAGAATTGTGGTGCTACTTTTAGAGAAATTCCGATACCTAACAATTCAGGATCTTTAACCGAGTCAAGCTCATCAACGACAGCTGAAGAACCATCACTTCAAGGATCACAAATATCTTCAACCGTTTCAAGTTCTTCAACCGAATCAAGTTCTACAGCCGATCCAAGCTCTTCAACCGATTCAAGTTCTTCAACCGAATCAAGCTCTACAGCCGATCCAAGCTCTTCAACCGATGCAAGTTCTTCAACCGAATCAAGCTCTACAGCCGATCCAAGTTCTTCAACCGATTCAAGTTCTTCAGCCGTTTCAAGCTCTTCAACCGATTCAAGTTCTTCAGCTGTTCCAAGCTCTTCAACCGAATCAAGCTCTACAGCCGATCCAAGCTCTTCAACCGATGCAAGTTCTTCAACCGAATCAAGCTCTACAGCCGATCCAAGTTCTTCAACCGATTCAAGCTCTTCTGCTTCATCAACCGATTTAAGCTCTTCAACCGATTCAAGCTCTTCAACCGAATCTAGCTCTCCTGCTTCATCAACCGAATCAAGTTCTTCAACCGATTCAAGCTCTTCTGCTTCATCAACCGAATCAAGTTCTTCTACCGATTCAAGCTCTTCAACCGTTTCAAGTTCTTCTACCGAATCTAGCTCTTCAACCGTTTCAAGTTCTTCAACCGATTCAAGCTCTTCTGCTTCATCAACCGAATCAAGTTCTTCTACCGATTCAAGTTCTTCAACTGTTTCAAGCTCTCCAAGCTCTTCAACGACTGACGAACCATCACTTCAAGGATCACAAATATCTGAAGGAGAAGACTTTATGGCAGCAGATCTCGTTGGAAGACGCCCATTGAATGTACAAGTCGTAACAAGTGATCAATATTCCACAACTCTATCTCCTCAAAAAACATCAGAAACTCCAAGTACAACGGAAGACGACAATTCCGGAATGTTTGCCCGATTGCAAACGATGATGGAAAGCTGGTACCAACAAGAAGCAAAAACACTTGAACAACAAAAACAAGAGCAATTAGCTTCGGAAAAGAGCACAATATTGGGATATCTCGATCGAATCGAGTTAGCACTCAGAAACCTCTTAGCTAATTGTAACCTTTGCAGCAAGCCAAAAGAAGATATAACTCCAACACAACCAACAGTAACAATATCACCAATTATAACACCAATGGACAAATCCACAAACTTTGAGATACCAATTGGGCGCCGACAAGTAATCAACGGTTAAACAGCTTCATTAGAAATGCATCACGATTCAATGTCAAGTTCGAAATTGTCGTGATATCAATTCTTGCACGAGTAACAACACACTAAAGAGACAACTTTCCGTTCTTTGTTCTTCGTGTTTCGGATCCAATCGTATTTTAATGAATTTTCAACTAATAGGCAATCTCAACCTCTATTTATATCTTTAAAAAACCGATGTCTCCATAAAATAATCGATCATTTTGTTAATAAAAGTTCTTAGATAAACATGAAGATTTTCTATTTTTCCGTATTACTTTATCTGGCATTAGTAAAAGTTGCTGCTGGCGATCAATGTCCTGAAGTAGATGACGAATACGCGACTTATTTGCCGCATGAATCGGATTGCAGTTTGTTCTACGAATGCTCTAATGGGACTCCAATCATGTTGAGTTGCCCCCCGACTTTGGAATGGAATCGCGAGTTAAATGTAAGAAATGTATCTCAACATTCTCGATGATAACTTGAGTTTCTGTTTTAGGTTTGTGACTGGCCAGAAGATGCTAATTGCTCCTAAATATCAAAATTGTACGGAAATTTTTTTTGAAATCAATAAAAAATTGAAATTTTAAGAAATTTTCTTCGTGAAACAATTCAAAATTGTTTTTTTTCCTGTTTTTCATTCCATCACGTTACAGTGCTCTTCCTGTAGTTACCGAAATCACGTCTTGAAAATAATATATAAGCGTTTCTCATAAGACACATGTCAAGAAAGTCAACGATGAAGCTCTTTGTATATCATTTGTTGCCGCTCGTTGTCATTTTCATCAACAATTGCTGCCCACAACCTAATGGAACTTGTACTGAAGATGTCAGCTACAGACTTTTACCGGATCTGTGTAATTGTTCCATGTACCATTTGTGTTTTTATCGAAGCTCGATACCAATGGAATGTCCTGCAGGAACGAACTTTAATACAACTACTGAGGTAAATTTATTTAAATTAAAATTTAACATCTTAATTTTTCAACAAGCCAAGCCAATCTATCTTTTGTTTACAATCCCATAAAAATGGCGCCAAAATTTGACAGTTTGACATTTGTGTTAAAAACCCAGTTGACATTCATGTTTTTCATCCCTCTGGTGGTGAGAAATAAAAGTTGTTAAATTTTTTTTACCGCATTTCGACGAAAAAATGCGGTATTAAACTCGACTTTCTTGTTAAAAATCTAAAAAAAATTAAAATTAATTTTTTTCACAGACTTGCGATCACAAATGGCGAACAACTTGCAATCCATCAGCAGCATGTGAAAACTTATCAACTTAAAAATAGCGACAAAACTCCGAATGCAGTTTTCAGTCGCAGCAGCAGCCAATAATTTATAATAAAATGCAGACGAGAAATCTGAAAAAGACAACAAAGATATTTTATTTTTACGTCGATGATGTACAAAAAAGACCTTAAGGCAATCCAATTTTCATCTCCAGTGTGCGCATATGTGCGAACAAAGTGCAAAATACATTCGCACACACTTGAAATCAATACTCGTTTACTCCTTTTCTGGATCTCCTTTGGTATGCTAATGTCGATGCATTGCATTTGAAATCCAAGCAAATATTCAGTCAACTATGAAATGGCAGTTTCTGACCGAATCTCAATTCAACGAGAGCGCTTTTTATAAAGAAAACAAAGAAATTTTCTTTGAAAAGACATTCAACCATAAAAAAGACAAAAAAAAATTTTTAACAAGAAAATCATCTGGTATGACGATTAAATTGCAGCGTACAAGATAACTGCACCCTTTAGAACGATAAATCTCTCCGGTTTTCCTGCCATACAATTTTCATTGTCGTGTCGCACACATGTGCCATTTTCGAAAATATTTCCCCCGAAAAAAAAGGAAATATAATGAAGATCGAACGCCCACTACGCCAGACAACAGCAAGCAACATAGACTAACTGCAAAAACAGACAGAAAAAGAGTGTAATTTTAACACTAGAAATTTATAACGTCATTAAATATCGCTTTTTCTTCCTCGCCACGGATTGCTCACACATTCATCTTTCGCATTCACTCATTCACTGGTTGAGTCGGAAATGCATGCATTGACTATATCATCTCCTATTTATTTAATGGTATATGCCAAAAATTATTTCAACTTTATTTTTCTTGTTCTTTGTGCAATTACTTACGAGCTTCTTAAATACACAGACAACGAAAAAGAAGAAGGCAAAAAGTTTGCCATAGTTTTGTTTAACGTTGAGAAAGACGAGATAAATAGTCGTTAGATGCCTTTTTTTTTGCTCAACACAAACGGAAGTCAAAGAGGACGAAATAGTGTTGGTGATGATGCTTTTTAAGTAGGTTGAACAAAATTTCATTTAAAATTTCTTTTCCAATCACTGAAAATTAGAACTTTGTTTCATGAAAAAAAATGATAAAGCGCCATCTAACGTCAACATTTTCACTTTTTGGCTTTCAAACGCCCTCTATTAGGTAATTTTTCAGTTCTTGCCTTATAAATTGAAATTTTGGCTTCATTAAACATCCTTTATTTTGTTTAATTTTCACTTGTTGTATTCTGATTTTTTTTTTGCCCCCATATTTCAAACTGATGTTCTAAATTTTTCTACCTACAAGGGAAATTTTGTTTCAAAAAATGAATTTACCACTAAATTTTTTGACTTGATTCAAATTGAAATTTTGAAAAAGAAGAGCCATTACGTTCAAATTTTTCCATTTTGCTTTTCAACTTGAATTTTTTGTTTCATAAAACGCCCTCTGTTGACTAAAAACTTATTTGTCCTCTGATCATATTCATCTGCGTCGAAATTTTTACTTTTTGTTTTGTAAACGCCCTCTGTTGAAAATTTTTAATTTTTTATTGAAATTTTTACTATAGCAAGAGCCATCTATCGTTAAATTTTTTTTTGTTCATACAGCGCCATCTTATTCAAATTTAAATTTTATTTTGAAAATGAATTTTGTACTTTTGCTTATCTTGCTTTTCAACTTGAGTTTTTTGTTCAATGAAGCGCCTCTTCAGATTTTCTATTTTTAAAAAAATTTTTTTTTTAAAGTTCCATCTTTTGATAAATTTTTCTAATTTTTGTCTTTCGTTTTGCTTCAATTTTTCATATCTTTCTTACAAATTCAAGTTCCTTTTTTGGTTAAACTTTTCTTATTGTTTTTCCAAATTGATCTGTTGTGTTTCATAAAACGCCCTCTGTTGACTAAATACTTATTTCTTCTGAAATTTTTGAAAATAAACAATTCATAAAGCGCTATCTTGCGTCGAAATTTTCTACTTTTTGTTTTTAAAACACCCTTAGTTGACTGAATTTTAACTTTTTTTTATCTCTAAAAATGAAAATTTTACTATAGCAAGAGCCATCTATCGTTAAATTTTTTTGTTCAAAAAGCGCCCTCTATAGTTCATATTTTCACTTCTTATCTCTGAAAATGAATTTCTAAAAGCGCCATCTAACGTCAAAAATTTCACTTTTTTTTGTTTAAACGCCCTCTTTTGGCTAATTTTTGAAATTTTACTTGCTTTTCTTAAACTAACTTTTTCAGTTTTCTATTTTTGATTCAAAAATTTTACAAAACAAGTTAAAAATCCAAAAGAAAATTGTCCATCCTACTGCCAAAGTTCATATCATTTGTTTCATACTCCAGTACCTCATATATTTATTCATCTTCCTGTTCCTTCATACGTTCTAACAGCATCTACTGGCAGTAACGAGCAAAGAAAACGCCCGACAAAAAATACTCGATTATTATTAAAGGAACAAAATCTACTGTAATGCCTTTTCAACTTTAGTTTGTTCACAAAGCCATGTGTTATCACAATTTTATGTGTGCAACTTTCGTCTAAGGTTGCAGCAGCAAGACAATACAAAGTTTTAAAGTGCTTGAGACACTCACATAACGCCAGAGGAAGAGAGGGAGAGAGAAAAACTTTAAAGGAAATATATTAGGGTAGTTAACGCCAACAAGGACTTTGTAGCAGAATATGATGCATTTTTTTTTGCTACAACTTGCTGAGTAATAGAGTGAAAAAAAAGTTAGATTTTCTCTTATTTAAAGTACATTCCGCATCGTTAGCATTTTATTTCGTCTGATGATTATTTTACATTTTTTTTTTAGAATTTACCATACTGTCTCGTCTTTTCGGAGTAATAATAATGTAAGGATGACACAAAGAGAGGAGAAGAATATTTTAAGAGATGCTACTACTTCAAAAGTTCAGGACATAAAATATTTCAAGGGTCATAAATGGGGCATGAAATGAAGCGGGTAAGTGGAGTCAAGAGAGGTGTTAATACTAAAGAGAAGGCGAAAAAAATGGAATGAACGAAGAGAGGAAAGGTGAAGGAGCATTGCAATGAATTTAGAGTGTTTTATATGGCGACACTTGAAAATTATAATGTTATTACAGTGAATAAGGTTATTGCGGTTGATTAGATGGGGAGGAAAAAAAGTCGTAAATTAATGATACTTTAATGAGTTTTTATGGTTTTTGGCAATCTTTTGGCTCTTGATACTTTTTTTTATCTCAATTTCTTTAATTAAGTTAAGATTTATTTTTTCAGCTTTTGGCCTAAAAGGAGCTAACTTTCTCAGATTTTGATCTAATGGGACATAAACTTCAATATTTGCGTTCAAAAAATTAAAAAGACTTAAAAAATTAAAAACTGAGGCTTTTAGAGCTAACTTTTTCAATTTTTTTCAGCTTTTGGCCTAAAAAGAGCTAACTTTCTCAGATTTTGATTTATGAATAGCTAAAATTGAAAATTTTCTCTCAAATCATAAAAAATACTTTGAGATAAAAAATTTTAGCTTTCAGAACAAATTTTCAGCTCTTAATCTGAAAAGAGCTAACTTTTAGATTTTTGTTAGGATTTTGGCCTAAAAAACTTAAAATCCAAAATTCATGTAAAAAAATCAATTTCCTTACAAATCTAACAACAAAAGTCAGGAAAAATCGAAAAAATTCAATAATTCCCATCATCATCTTTTTCTCCATCGACACTTTCCATTTAATGTCTAACCACTTATATTTATGTATATTACGAGGTATATTGTCCCATCAAACATAATATCGACACGCGTATAGCAAAAAAAAATCACGTTTTCACACATGTGAACTTTGTCACGCTTTTTCTCTTCTTTTTTTGTGTCGAATTTTCCGCACATATTTTTTCACTTTTTCCATATACTTTTTTTTTCGCAGACAAGAAATATGAATTCATTTGGTTGAGGATAAAGGAAGAAGAGAAAAAAAAACGAAAATGGTTGTTCGCACGATTTCCAAAGCAGCAACAAGTTGGGATTTGCAAAACATTGATCGAAATTTCACTGAAATTCGTTAAAAAATTTTGCTTCCGGAAAAAAATCTCATCATCTTGAAGAATCTTTTTTTTATCGTTCTTTTGTTGGGTTATTAAAAGAACATCAAATACAATTATTTTTCACTATAAAAGTGGGAGACACATGTAACAGATTGCTTTTTATACATTGTTTAGACGTTTAGTGTGCGTTTTTATGTCTTGTACATTTTACTTGCGCGCTACGGAGAATTTTTGTGTCGGTACAAGACAAAGATAGATCATCATCGCTACAAATTATTATTTATAGAGGAATTTCCGTCTTGTACACGAAAATATCTATCAAAGACCTTGGTTGTCGTAAAAATAAGAGATGAAAGTGATGTGAATTGAAGGATTTTAGCGGTTTTTTATTTTTTCAAATTTATTAAGGTAAATATAAATTTTTTTTTTTAATTTTAAGCAAATTTTTTTTTTTAATTAAATTTTTTATTTAATTTTTAAAAAATAAATTAATAAAATAAAAAATAAATTAATTAATTAAAATTGTAGGTAAATATTTTTTAAAAATCTTATTAAAAATTTTAATAAATTTTTTTTTTTATTTTTTTTATTAAAAATAAAATTTTTTTTAAACAATTTAACAAATAAAAATAAAAATAAATAAAAAGTTATATTTTAACAAAAAATAGGATAATTAATTATTTTATTTAATTATGAAAATGTAATTAAATTTAATAAATTAATTAATTTAATTTTATTAATTAAAAATTAAAAATAATTTTTTTAATATTAAATTCTAAGAAAATTTTGATTTTTAAAATGAATAAAATTTTTAGAATTTCAATTAATTTTTTTTTTAAATTAATTAATAAAAAAAACTATTTAGTTTTCAATAAAATTAAATTATTCAGTTAGAAATTGTTTTAAAAAATTAATTTTAAAAATAATTTTATTTTAATAATCAAAAAATATTAAATAAAATAAATAAATTGAATAAAAATAAATTGAATAAAAATTTATAAAATAACATAATTTTAATAAATTGAATGAAAATTCAATGAAATATTTTATTTTTTTCGATTTTTTTTTAATTATTTAATTTCTATATTTTTTTTATAAAAACAGAAAAATGTAGAAAATAAATAATAAAAAATATTTTTTTAAATTAAGTTTAAATTTCATTATTTTATAAATTTTTATTTAATTTATTTATTTCAATTATTTTTTAATATTTTTTGATTATTTAAATATTTTTTTTTTAAATTAAAAATTAATTTTTTAAAACAATTTCTAACTGAATAATTTAATTTTATTGAAAAAAAAAATTAAAAATTTTTTAATACAAATTTTAATATTATTTTTTTTAGAATTTTCATCACGGAATGACATCAAAACTTACCAAAAATCAACTTTTTTCCTTAAAACCTTCCAAAAATACCGTAAAATTTCCCGTTGGTACGTCGAAGAAAAGTCATATTGTTTTTCCGCTCTTTTCATTTTGTTATTACATTATTTTTATTACGTCGTTGTGTGTGTTTGCGAGCAAAACACGGCTGGAATGACAACACTTTCTTCGACACAATTTTTTTTACGACATTCAACGAGAAGCAAGGTGAAGACAGCGATATGGCACGATGACGAAAATTATGTGAAAATGTAATTAAATTAAATGTGTAGGTGGCGAAAATTTTGACGATGATTGGAAAGTGTCACAAATGTTTTGTTAAAATTTTAATAACGAAAGGATAACGAGACAAAATTTAATTAACGATAAGCGATAATTAATTAAAAGTTAATGACCAGGCGTTGACATTTGAGCAACAGGTGAAAATTTGGCGAAAGAGGTAACTTCAAAAGAAAGAAAAAAAAATGCAACAAGTTCCGATTATGATAAACTCAAGTACAAGACAAACAAACGTGACCAGGCAACACACGAGGGAGCATAGCGACGGTTGCTAAGGCGCTCGAATATTTGGTAAACAAAACATTCTACGTGTTAAATCAAGTGCATAAAAGCTGAATTTCGCCAGAAATTCAAACAAAGGAAAAAGTTGAATTTTTTTCTCGAAATAAATCGAGTTATCCAGCATGTTGGTACGTGAGGGCGAGTACACGAAAACGATTTACACTTTGGTAAAAATAAATTTTTTAACATTTTTTCCCTTTTTTAACTCAATTTTCTTCTTTTAGATCAAAGAGGAACGTTTCAACGATGCGATTAAAATTCTCGTAAACATTCCCGAGGCTTCGACAAATCGTGCAGGACTTTCCCTTCTTGGTCATTGTTACTACCAATGTCAAGATTTCATCGAAGCTGCGAATTGTTACGAGCATCTTTGCTCTCTTTACCCGGAAAATCAAGATTACAAACTTTATTACGCCCAATCTCTCTTTCAAGCGGGTCTTTTTGAAGAAGCATACAAAATTACGACCCAAATTACCTCAGAAGAGCTGCGGGAAAAAATTTTACAACTACAAAGCGCCATCTGTTATGGAAACGAAGATTACGCGGCAGCCCAAAGTTTGATCATTCAACGAAATCCGGCGAGCGAACAAACCATGAACGACGAAGGTTGCCTACTTTATCAAGCTAACATGTTCGACGACGCGCTCCAACGTTTCAACTTGGCTCTTCAAACGGGCGGCTTTCACCCCCTAATTGCCTACAACGCCGCCTTGTGTCATTTTAAGAAAAAAGAAAACTCACAATCTTTAAATTACATTGCCGAGATCGTTGAACGGGGAATTCGAAACCATCCCGAACTCGGAATTGGAGCTCAAGCTGAAACCGAAGGCGGAGCAAGAAGTGTCGGAAATCCCCCCTCGCTTTCAACTTCGGGTTTGACCCAAGCTTTGAACTTAAAAGCTGCGATCGAGTACCAAGAAGAAAATGTAGAGGGCGCTCGTGAAGCTCTCTTGGATTTGCCGCCGAGAACAGAGCCGGAATTGGATCCAGTTACTTTGCATAATATGGCGTTGACAGATACAACAGGCGGCGGTGCCGGATTGAGACGATTGGCGTTTTTGTTGGAGCTGGGACCGCCAACTTGTCCGCCAGAAACGTTTTCGAATTTGTTGCTTTTGTGTTGTAAGCATGAGATGTACGATACGGCAGCGGATATTTTGGCGGAACATGCTGATATGACGTATAAGTATTTGTCGCCGGTAAGGAAAATTTCGCAAAATTAGATTTTTTATTGGATTTTGGAGAAAAAAATTTTAAAGTTCAAAATGTGCATTGGGGGAAAAAATATTATGTGTACTGGGTTGAAAATAAGAGTCAAATATTAATGAGAATGTGCATTGGGAATAAAATTTTCGATTCAAAGTGAACCAAATTATAATAAATATGCACTGGGTTAATAAAGTTTCATTCGCGGAGACAATTAAAGCTTAATAATGAGCATTGGGAACAAAATTTTAAAAAAATGATAAAAAATCACTTTAAATTTGCATTGGGTTAAAAATAAATTTATAAATTGGGACAGAAATTCATTAGAATGTGCATTGGGATTAAATATTGGATTCAAAATTAAAAATAATTACATTAAATGTGCATTGGGTTTAATAATTTAAGATAAAACTATCAATATTGTACATTGTGAATGAAATTTAAAATGTAAACTGGGCATAAAATATGTTTTGGGAAAAAAACTGAATTCAAAATTTTAATATTTTTAATTTTAGAAACAAAAAAGTTACGAATGTGCATTGGGAAAAAAATTTAGACATAAAACTGATCAAAAAACTCATCAAATGTGCACTGGGTTAAAAAAAATTGAATTAAGACAATAATTAATTAAAATGTGCATTGGGAGTGAAATTTGCAATGAAAACTGAGTAAAAATGTTCATTAAATGTAAACTGGGCTGAAAAAATTAATATGCAGAGTCAAAAAATGTATGAAAATGTGCATTGGGAAAAAATTCAGAGAAAAAAACTGAGTCACATTTTTTTAAAATGTGCACTGGGTTAAATTTTAAATAAATAATGACAGAAATTAACAAAAAATGCTTTAAAAATGAAATTCAGTATAAAAACTAAGCGAAAATGGTCTCTAATGTGCACTGGGTAAAAAATTTTAAATAAACAATGCGACAAAAACCAATAAAAATGTGCATTAGGACAATAATAAAAACATATAACCTAAAAAAGCAATATTATACCTTCAAAAATCTTCTAACAAAATTTTTCTTTATATTTTTAGTACCTTTACGACTTACTGGATGCACTAATAACCGCTCAAACATCATCCGAAGAGGCAGAACAAAAATTAGGAACCCTAGCTACCAACTTAGCAGGTCGCTTACGTCAAATGGCGGCTCGCGTTCAAGAATTACGCAACAATCCCGATCAAAATTTACTTCGCGCCGCATTACGAGACTACGAAAGTACTCATGACAAGTAAGAAAAACCTAAAAAATCAAGAAAAATTTAAAAATCAAAAATTTTTTTTAGTTACTTACCCGTCGCAATGGCTCGAGCTTGGATTTATTGGCGAATTGACGATTTCGCAAGTGCTGAACGTGAATTCCACGCTTCGGCAGAATTTTGTGCAGAAACCCCTACTTGGAGATTACATGCGGCTCACGTGCTTTTCATGCGTGGCGACAAATATAAAGAAGCTGCTGCCTTTTACGAGCCCATTGTGCGACAAAATTACGATAACGTAAGAAAAATCCTTAAAAAATTCAAATTTTCTTAAAAAAAATTTTTTTTTTTTAGATTTTATCAGTATCGGCAGCTGTTTTGGCGAATTTATGCGTGGCGTATATCATGACGAGCCAAAATGAGGAAGCAGAGGAACTCATGAGGAAAGTTGAACGTGCGGAAGAGCGCAAAGGCAACGGCGCGGGACAATTGCTCCATTTGTGCATCGTGAATCTCGTTATCGGGACCCTTTATTGCGCCAAGGGCAATTACGAATTTGGACTTTCGCGCATCGCTCATGCCTTGGATGGGGGGCAAGGACCGCGATTATGCGCCGATACGTGGCTCCATGTGAAAAGATGTGTCCTTGGACTGTTAGCTGGCTTAGCAAAACAAAATATTGTGCTGCCCTCCGTTGCGATCCAAGAAGTTTTAAGTTTTCTCCATACTTGTGAAGGTACGAAATTCGATTAAAACTTTATCTCGGAGACGTGATGCGCATTAATTTTAATTTTTTTTGTAAATTTTTCAGTTTATGGTCTTACGAGTCCTTCAGTGTTGGCGGGACCGTTAGAGGAGGAAGGTAGCGAACGTTTGCCGACAATTGGCATTGAAGCGAGAAAGTTACGTGCGCTTTTGCTGCGTCTCATGGAGTACAACTAACCGAGGAACAAACATTCATTGAGATAAATGTCCCGTAATAAAAATGATAAATTTGACGTCATAAATTTTGTCCAGATTTTTGCATCCGAGGAAACTTTTGCTAATCGATATCTAAGTCAAGCTAGAGTGACTCGGATTAGAAATAATTAAATTTCAACTCTTAAAACTGCAGCAAGAAGTCCGTTCACTCAAATCTCGGCAATATTGGCAAATAACTTGCTAACGAAAGGCAAATTTTCAGTTTTGTCTCTCTTTTGGATCCGTTCTTCGTTTAGTTGCACAATTGAAAAGCACAAAAATTTATCAAGCAAATATGTAAAGAAAGAGAAGATTAAATTCATTTTTATTGTCATATGACCAACGACCTGCTTTTTTGTCGTACATATGTGAAAGTCGAAACGGGAGTAGATAAAAGATGACAAAAACCGAAAAATAGTTTGGGAAAAATTTTTTGCATGCATCGACTCGCACACAGATGTTCAGTTCAATGGAGAGAAATTTAATATTTTTGGGCAAATATTCGGGATTTTTTGTCGATTTATTGGGAAATTTGAACAGAAGTCATTTGATGTTGGTTTAAATGTTGGAGAAAATATTCGAATGTCAGTTGTTTGAAGGATCTGTAATGAAATTAAGAGAAAATAGTAAAATTTTACGAATTTAATTCAAAAGTTAACCAATTTCTTATCAATAATTATTAGATTTTTAACGTAAAATAATCAAATTTATAACCTAAAAATATAAAAAGTATGAAATTCTTCAAAATATCAAAATTAGCAGATTTTCTAACCTCAAATTACAAAATTTTCCTATTTTTAACCCCAAATTTACAAATATTTCAATTTCTAACCTCAAATTCACAAATATTTCAATTTCTAACCTCAAATTCACAAATATTTCGTTTTCTAACCTCAAATTCACAAATTTTTCGTTTTCTAACCTCAAATTCACAAATTTTTCGTTTTCTAACCTCAAATTCACAAATATTTCGTTTTCTAACCTCAAATTCACAAATATTTCGTTTTCTAACCTCAAATTCACAAATATTTCGTTTTCTAACCTCAAATTCACAAATATTTCGTTTTCTAACCTCAAATTTACAAATTTTTCGTTTTCTAACCTCAAATTCACAAATATTTCGTTTTCTAACCTCAAATTCACAAATATTTCGTTTTCTAACCTCAAATTCACAAATATTTCGATTTCTAACCTCAAATTCACAAATATTTCGATTTTTAACCTCAAATTCACAAATTTTTTGATTTCTAACCTCAAAATTATTTTTTTTGGTTTTCTAACCTCAAATTTAATTTTTTTAGTTTTTTAACCTCAAATTTACAAATTTTTCCTTTTTTAACCTCAAATTCACAAATATTTCGTTTTCTAACCTCAAATTCACAAATATTTCGATTTCTAACCTCAAATTCACAAATTTTTCGTTTTCTAACCTCAAATTAACACAAATTATTACCTCAGATTCAAAATTATTCATTTTTCTAATTAAAACTCATTAAAATTTTCCATTATCTAATTAAAATTGTTAAAAAATAGCAAATTTAAACAAAAAATTGTCAATTATTTTGACTTTTTTTGCTGAAAACAATGAAAATTTTCTAAACAAACCACAAAGTTTCTCTTGTCTCGCAAATTTTAAATGACGGACTTGTCTAAAGAACTTTCAATTTGCAGAGAAAAAAAATACTATTTCTCGCTTGAAAAAGTTGTGACGCACATTCTGCTTTCAATTTTCAACGAAGAACGACGACCAAGGGGAGGAAAAAGGATAGCATTTTATCTATTGTTAGTATATTAAAATGCAAATCGTGCACAATTTTCTCATCTATTTCACTTCATTCTTATCCAAGCTACTGACCTACTATTAACAGAAAAAAAAAACTAAAATCTGACTTGACTTCGTACACAAAACTCGAAAAAAAAAGAGTTGTACACAATTATTGCCTTATCTTTCATTCTTTCGTCCTGAGTCTCGTTTTAATTTTATTTTTAAATGTTTTGAAAAATATTTAAGACAACAACAACGACACTCTCGAAGCAAAAGTTGGTTCAATGTCTGTTTTGAACTTTGTTTGAAAACTATTTTTTTGTTGTTGTTGTTGCTTCGACTGACAGTCTTTATTTTTACTTTTTTTTGTGTTGTTTTGAAAAGTATGGAAGAGAGATAAACATTTTGAGGAAGGTACAGTCAATTTGAATGGAAATCTCCTCGTACAAGTCTATAAATAGCAAAAAAAAAAAAAATTAGACAAAAATTTAAGGCGTCTCTGACCCAAATTTCATTTTTAAGTTTTTTTTTGTCGGTCTGTCTGGATTTTCTTCCCCCTCTTCAAAAAGCAAACACACATTCACAATATTTTACTTAACCACACTTGACTAAGCATTATCTCTCGGTCCGTGTGCTGTCTGTCGGAATGGCATTCAAGGAAAGTGTATTTGGGGATGTTATTAGCAATATTATTATTATTTGTGACTGTAGAGAGTGGCAGGAGAGAAAGTACGTGTTGTGGCGAAAGACTTCCTTTCCTTTTTCCACAATCTGTAGACTGCATCTGGCTTATTTATGGTAGAGATATGGGCTAAATTAGGAAAATTGCATTTCAGGCAGAACGTAAAGAGGAGACAAAGAGTTTCTCTAAAAAAAATAAAAAGTTTATTGGATTGGTAAGATTTGGGTTGAATCCTTTAAAATATTGAATAAAATTTGAATAAATATAAAGAACTTTTAAAAGAATTTATGAAGAAACATAAAATTTAAATATTTTACTCGATTTTAATTTCTTTTAATTTCTATTTTGAAAAGTTTTTTCAAAAATTCAGTTTTTGACACGGTTTTTGACACAGTTTTTTTGCTCTTGATTTAGTTTTGAAAACAAAACTTTGTCAAAGGAAAAATTTTTTTTCAGTTTCAATTTTTTGGCAGCTTTGAGTTCAAAATGATTAAAAATGATAAATTAGAGCCCTCTGACAAATTTTTATCCATTTGGAGCAAGATTTGACAAAAATGGCTTTGACACAGTTTTTTTTTGCTCTTGATTTAGTTTTCAAAACAAAACTATGTCAAAGAAAAAAATTTTTTTCAGTTTCAATTTTTTGGCAGTTTTGAGTTAAAAAATGATTAAAAATGATAAATTAGAGCCCTCTGACAAATTTTTATCCATTTGGAGCAAGATTTGACAAAATTGGCTTTGACACAGTTTTTGACACAGTTTTTGACACAGTTTTTTTTGCTCTTGATTTAGTTTTTAAAACAAAACTATGTCAAAGAAAAAATTTTTTTTCAGATTCAATTTTTTGGCAGTTTTGAGTTAAAAAATGATTAAAAATGATAAATTAGAGCCCTCTGACAAATTTCAATCCATTTGGAGCAAGATTTGACAAAATTGGCTTTGACACAGTTTTTGACACAGTTTTTGACACAGTTTTTGACACAGTTTTTGACACAGTTTTTTTGCTCTTGATTTAGTTTTTAAAACAAAACTATGTCAAAGAAAAAATTTTTTTTCAGATTCAATTTTTTGGCAGTTTTGAGTTAAAAAATGATTAAAAATGATAAATTAGAGCCCTCTGACAAATTTTTATCCATTTGGAGCAAGATTTGACAAAATTGGCTTTGACACAGTTTTTGACACAGTTTTTTTTTTGCTCTTGATTTAATTTTTAAAACAAAACTATGTCAAAGAAAAAATTTTTTTTCAGATTCAATTTTTTGGCAGTTTTGATTTGCAAAATGATTAAAAATGATAAATTAGAGCCCTCTGACAAATTTTTATCCATTTGGAGCAAAATTTGACAAAATTGGCTTTGACACAGTTTTTTTGCTCTTGATTTAGTTTTTAAAACAAAACTATGTCAAAGAAAAAATTTTTTTTCAGATTCAATTTTTTGGCAGTTTTGAGTTGCAAAATGATTAAAAATGATAAATTAGAGCCCTCTGACAAATTTTTATCCATTTGGAGCAAAATTTGACAAAATTGGCTTTGACACAGTTTTTGACACAGTTTTTTTGCTCTTGATTTAGTTTTCAAAACAAAACTATGTCAAAGAAAAAATTTTTTTTCAGATTCAATTTTTTGGCAGTTTTGAGTTAAAAAATGATTAAAAATGATAAATTAGAGCCCTCTGACAAATTTTTATCCATTTGGAGCAAAATTTGACAAAATTGGCTTTGACACAGTTTTTGACACAGTTTTTGACATAGTTTTTTTTGCTCTTGATTTAGTTTTTAAAACAAAACTATGTCAAAGCAAAAATTTTTTTTCAGATTCAATTTTTTGGCAGTTTTGAGTTGCAAAATGATTAAAAATGATAAATTAGAGCCCTCTGATAAATTTTTATCCATTTGGAGCAAAATTTGACAAAATTGGCTTTGACACAGTTTTTGACACAGTTTTTGACACAGTTTTGCTCTTGATTTAGTTTTGAAAAAAAAAACTATGTCAAAGAAAAAATTTTTTTTCAGATTCAATTTTTTGGCAGTTTTGAGTTGCAAAATGATTAAAAATGATAAATTAGAGCCCTCTGACAAATTTTTATCCATTTGGAGCAAAATTTGACAAAATTGGCTTTGACACAGTTTTTGACACAGTTTTTTTGCTCTTGATTTAGTTTTCAAAACAAAACTATGTCAAAGAAAAAATTTTTTTTCAGATTCAATTTTTTGGCAGTTTTGAGTTAAAAAATGATTAAAAATGATAAATTAGAGCCCCCTGACAAATTTTATCCATTTGGAGCAAATTTGACAAAATTGGCTTTGACACAGTTTTTGACACAGTTTTTTTTTGCTCTTGATTTAGTTTTTAAAACAAAACTATGTCAAAGGAAAAAATTTTTTTTCAGATTCAATTTTTTGGCAGTTTTGAGTTAAAAAATGATTAAAAATGATAAATTAGAGCCCTCTGACAAATTTTTATCCATTTGGAGCAAGATTTGACAAAATTGGCTTTGACACAGTTTTTGACACAGTTTTTTTTTGCTCTTGATTTAGTTTTCAAAACAAAACTATGTCAAAGAAAAAATTTTTTTTCAGATTCAATTTTTTGGCAGTTTTGAGTTAAAAAATGATTAAAAATGATAAATTAGAGCCCTCTGACAAATTTTTATCCATTTGGAGCAAGATTTGACAAAATTGGCTTTGACACAGTTTTTGACACAGTTTTTGACACAGTTTTGCTCTTGATTTAGTTTTGAAAAACAAAACTATGTCAAAGAAAAAAATTTTTTTCAGTTTCAATTTTTTGGCAGTTTTGAGAAAACCTTTTATTTCTCGCGTTAATTTCTTGAAAGAAACCCAAAGAAAAGTGAATAATTTTTCACCTTTGACCCAAAACCGTCACCATTCAACCCAACTTCTAATTTATTTCCTGTTAACTTTTCGTGTATCAAAGTCGCTGTTTTGCATCGCACTTCATCTCACCCGACATCATAATAAACCAGAAAATGCATCAAGTGCAAATGAGAATGACTTGCAAGCCGAAAAGCGCAGCGAAAATTTCCTCCTGCAATACATTAAAAGTGTTTTTATTTCACCGCACACAGTAATCTTAAATCTTTCCTTAGATTTTTTCCCGTTGCTTGCTGCGAACGAGAGAAAAGGAGAGAAAGAGTCTATTATATTCGCTGCCTTTGCATGTGCATTATTTTAATGCATCTTCGGCAGAGTAAGTAAAAGATTCCTTTTTTGTGGCACAACAGAGGCTATCAGCCTCATTTATTACACTCTGTATGACGTTGCGCGTTGCTCTGTGTGGATAACATGCAAAAACATATTCCATTAATTTAAATGTACATGAATTTATATTTTGCCGAGGAAAAGTTGCTTGCTGTCTTTTTGCATCCTCAAAAGTTTTTAAAGTTGTTTTACTCTGCGGAAAGATGCGAGAAATAATTAAATTTTTAAAAAAATTAATTAATTAAATTTGTTTAATTATTTAAAAAAAAAAACGAAAAAAAATAAATAATTAAAAAAATTAAAAGAAAAATTAATTTAATTTAATTAAATATTCAGAATGTTTAAAATATTTTAATTAAATAATTTTTTATTATTTTTTTTATATTTTATTATTTTATTGTGTAATTTTTTAAATTTTTTTTAAATAAAAATTTAATAATTATTTTTAAACTATTTTTTGAAATGAAAAATTTTTAATTTAATAAAATTAATTATTTATTTTTATTTAAAAAAAAAAATTTTTTATTTTTATTAAAAAAAATGATTTATTTTTTTTTCTTTTATTTTAAATTTTTTTTAATTATTTTTTAAATATTATTTGAACTTTTTTTTAAATAATTATTTTTTATTAAAAAAATTATTTTTAATTATTTTTTATTTTTTCATTTATTTTTTTAAATTTTTTTTTATTTAATTTTTGAAAAATATTAATTTAAATTTTTTTTTACCTTTCCCGCACCTTCACGAACCAAACTAATGACCATAAAGTGTGAATTTGTAGATATTGCACCTACTTGAGGTTACTCCCAACAAGTAAATTAAGAATATGCACCAAAGACTCGTTTTTCTTTCCTCTTCTTCCTGTTTTCGTGGCGACAATTTAATGTTCCTCGTAAAATCGATAGTGACCAAAAATGAAGCTAAAAATAAAAGTTTTCAATGATTTATGAAGAAAAAAAAAATAAAAGTTGAATTGCACATCGTCACAAATTCTCGCACGTTGCATGAACAAAAACATCATCACCTGGAGAAAAAAAAATGAAATGTTGAGATGTCATTAGTAAGTGAACAAGAGTAACTTTCTGTGTAATATTTTTGATGAAAAATGAGGTAAGAACGAACAAATCACATAAAAATTGGAACATTTGCGCGATAAAAAGTTGAAAAAAAAAATTTATGAAGAGAGTGATTTTTTAAAAGGTTAAATGTGTATTTTTTTTTGATTGAAAAGTCGATAGTTTTGACGGTTTTAAGGCATTTTGTGACCTAATTTTTATTTGATTTAATGAAATTTTTCTTTAATTTTATTTTCCTTAGAATGAAATTTTATTTGTTTGAGCTCATATTCATTATTAAAAAGATTTTTTTAAAATTTTGAAGTTCGAAAAACAAAAATTTTAAGAAAAATTTACTAATTAATTAACAAATTTTAAGAAATTAATTTAAAAAATTTTTTTCAAGATAAAAATCGTCTTAAAATTTTCCAATTTAGACTTAAAACGTAGAAAATTTGGAGAAATTTTTAATTTTTTTGTCAAAAATATTTTAAAAATGTAAATTAAAATTTTTAAGTTTTACTGTAAATTTTTATAAAAAAAAAATAATTTCTTAATTAATTAGTTACTCCTGGTATTGGTTAGGTTATTGGATATTCGTTAAAATATTTTATCAATTTTTTAATTTTCATTTAGTAAAATTGAATAAATTTAAAAAAAAATAATTAAATAAAACAAATAAAAAAAAAATCAATTAAAATAAGAAATTAAGAGCATTTGAGTCAAATATTTAACTAAAAAACTTTAGTTTTTAAATTTTTATTTTTTTTAAATTTTATTTTTTTTTTTTTTTATTTAAAATTATTTTCAAATTTTATAAAATTATATTTTTAAAATTTTTTAAAATTTTTTTTATTCTTAAAATTTATATTTTTTAATATTTTCTTATTTATTTATAAAATTATCACTCAAAGACAGTTTTTTCTCCCATTCAAATAACTGACGTTCACTTTTCAACCGTTAGATGGCGCCTTACTCTTTCTACAGTGCAACCTCCGAACAATAAATTCCTCAAAATTCTTTAAAAAACTTTTTTCCCCTAATTTTTCAAGCTCTTTTCTCTCACAAAAATCTAAAATTTCAATAAAATTCCTTCCAAAACCCAAAAAATAAAAATTTTCTCCAAAAAATCCCATGAATGTGAACCAAAAATCGCCAAACTAACCTTTTATGTACAGAAACAGCACAACCGAGTGACTTTTAAATGCCATAGACACACATTCATTCCACTACATTTGTGAATCTGTGATAATAATAGCCAGCAAAAAATTCGAAGCATCTACATGCCGTCGTAGTCGTCGTCGTTGTTGTTGTAGTAAAAACGGCGCAACTAGAAATGATGAGTCATAGTTTGTCTTCGTCGTCAAACATCAAAATCGCAATAAAAACATCAAGTTGTCCTCTTAGCGAGTGTTATGGAGCGCAAGAAGACAGATTTCGAACGTAACCGAATAGCACTTTACTTACAATGTTTTTTTTTTGTATTGATTTAGTTCGAGAGTACTTCTTTTTTTTCATCGTACAAGCGGCTTTTTATCGATATGGGTGTAAAATAAATTTGCCATATGTCGTTTTTTTGAGTGATGGAATTTTTTTATCGCCTTTTTTTATTAGAAGTAAGAAAAATTGAGCAACGCAGACAAATGCGAGACAAGAATTTTTTTCACGTGGCACGTTGAGAATTGCGTGTCTTGGAAAAATTCATTAAGATCATTGTCTTTGGCATTAGGACCTAATATAACGTGATATGCCCAATAATCATAATTTTTTTGTAATTTTTTAATGAAAAAAGGATTCGTGATAAAATATTTTTGTAACGAAGCCCAACCCAAATTTATTTATTTTTTTTTTGTAATTTATTTTTTTAGCTAATCTGTAATTTTCAATCATTTTTTCGTGGCAGGTTTGATCAATACCGGGCGCACGCACATAATTCCATGACACGAAAGAATTGAGTGAGCGGGAAAAAATCAATACGAGCTTTTTGTGTGGGTGTCCGTTTATTTTATAAAGTTACATTTACATGAAAATTTTGCTCATTAAAAGGGATAAAAAAATTCTTGTTAAAGAAAATTTCTTGAAAAATATTTTTAAAAAATGCGATTTAGGTAAAAAATTTTTTTTTGGGAAAAATTTAATTTAAGTTTATGTTTGAACATTATTTCAGCACCATTTCGCTGTCGTTTAATGGTTGGTTGATGTAAATGTAACAAAATAATAAAAATATGAACAATATGAAATTAAATGTCGGAATTTGTGAAAGGTACGGATGGGACTGTCAATAACGAGGAGACATTGTTGCTTATTGCGATTATTTTTTGAGTGGCGTTCGATTAAAAAGTTGGATATCCTGATTTTTTTGAGTTTTTGGAAATCAATTTGAAAAATTCATCATTGAAGAAAATTAATTTTTAAAATTTTTTTGACATGAATTTACGAAATAAAAATTTTTTTTGGAAAATATTAATTTTTTTTTAATTATTTTTTTTCTTTTCTTATTATTTATGATTAAAAAAATTTCAGGTTTTCTAAATTTTTAGAATTTTTAAAAATTAATAGAAAGCAAATTTTAAAGAAAATAGAAAAATTTAGAGAAATTCGTTAATTTTTAAATATTGTCATATAAAAATGTAAATTAATTAATTAATAAATTAAAAAATTAATTAAAGTAAAAAAAAAAAATAATTAAAGCAAAATTTTAAAATTTTCACAAAGTATCATTGTTAAAAAAAAATTACAGTAAAAAATAAAATAAAATAATAAAAATTGATAAAAAAAAAATAAATAAATTTGCAATTAAACTATGAACCAAAATAAATTTCGACTATTTACTGATTTAATTAATAATAATTCAATAATTAATTTTATAGTAATTTTATTTTAATTTAAATAAAACAATAGTGAAGTTAATAAAAAATTTTATTTAATTAAAATAAAATTTTTAAAATTTTTTAATAATTCATAATTTGATTGATAAATTTAATAACTTCATTAATTTATTTATTGTTTTAAATATTTTTAATTTATTTATTTTTAAATTTTAGATTTTTTTAAAAATAAAAAATTATTAATTTTGAATAAAATATTTTAAAAATATATTAAAATTTATTTATTTATCAAACAAATTTAAATATTAATTAATTTTCAATTATTATTATTATTTAATTTTATTTATAATAATAATTATTTTTTTTTAAGTTTTTTAAACAAAAATTTAACATTTATTTAAAAAAAATTATAAAAATTTATTCTAAATCTTTTTCAATCATTAAAATAAAAAAAAATAAATAAAGTAATAAAAAAAATAAATAAAATAATATTAAATTCGGTAAATAAAAATAAATATATTGAAAATTAATATTAATTGTATTGTTAAAAATTTCAAGAAAATTATTTTAATTTAAAGCAGATATTAAAATAAAAAATAATTTTTATTCTAATTTTAACCCTTAAAAATTTAAATAAATCCCTTGCTTGCAATATTTGATCAATTCAACTAATTAATAAAAATCTTTCCTTAAAACCAGATTCCGATGACTCACCCAAAGAACTTGATAAATAATAAAATGTCAGATTATCACCAACAAATACTCACCTTACAACTCTTGTGTCTTTTTTAAAGCATCGACAGACAAATTCACATCCATGTACGGCCATATGTGTGCAAAAATAAAAATAATGAGGCAAAAAAAGGAACGAAACATGAAGGTCGAATAACGTACGCGATGGTATTTTGCATGTTTTCTCGTAAAGTCGCTACGAAAGACGATCCTCTCTAATTGCGTTTGACCAAAAACAGGTTTTATGCAATTTTTTTATTTTCACGAAACTTAATACGAAATGCGTACAGAGAAGCATAAAAACTTCTCTTTGCACAAATATTTATCTGTCGTCACGAAAATTTAAATAAAACAATTTTTTCGAAGCATTTCGTGACAAAACCTGCGAATTAATTAAACTTTTTTTTATTTTCAACAACTTTGAGGAAGTAGCGATGTTATTATCAGAGAATGGATTTCTTTGCCTGAACTCGACACAAAAAGCCGCAAGTCGGGTTTTGTAACTGTTTTTTCGCATACTTTTACTCGCGATCGCATAAAAAAAATAATAAATACTCACTTAGTGAAGGTCATTTATTGTAATGCTTCCTTCCTTCCTGAAAGTTATAAACAAGAGCACGTTTCGCGATTACTTTGTAGCTTTGATATTTAGATAGCGGCAAAAAAAAAAGTAATTAACTGATAAATTAATGATTGACAGTTTGTGAGGCGGTTGCTCATATTTTTGCTTCCTTGTTGTTAATTAATATTTTTACTTACTTGCCTGAAAGTTGAAGGGAAATTAAAACAAAAATTGGTTTTTGTAGCATATTTTCATGTTTAAGTTTTTATTGTTCTTTCAGAGAAATTTTTTTCTCGTTTCTATTTTAATACTTTTGATAAATATATTTACAAGTTTGGTTTTTTTTCATAGAATTTTTTTCTCAATTCCATTTTTTTATTTTAAATATTTATTTACATTTTTTTTATTTAACTAATATTTATGACTTAGATCATTTTTTATTTTTATTTGTTATTTTTTTTAAATAATAATATTTTTTTCATGGATTTTTTTTATATTTTATTATCAAAAAAATAAATAATAAAATTTTTTTCATGGATATTTTTTTCAAATTTATTTTTTATCAAAAAAATAAATTTTCAATTTGAAATTATTTTTTAATTTCATATTTTTCATATCAAAAAAAATTTAATAAATAAATTAAAATTTCTTCAATTTTTAATTTTTTTTTTTACTTTACGAAATTTATTTTTTTTTAATTTAATTTTTTAATTTTTTTACGAATATTTTTTTGATTCAATTTCATTAATTTTTTTTCATGAATTTTTAATTTTTTATAAATAAATTAAAAGGATGTCAATTTTTAATTTTAAAATATTTTTTTTAAATATTTTTTTTTCATTCAAAAGAGTTCAAAAGTTTATTTTTTTACTTTCTTGAAAAATTGTTGAATTTTTGTTATTTTACGAATATTTCCATTAGGATTTTTTAATTATTTTTTCATGAATTCTTCCTTTTTTAGGAAAAAAAATAAATTAAAAGGATGTCAATATTTTACTTTAAAATTATTTATCATTCAAAATTTTAATTTTTTTATGAATTTCTTGAAATTATTTTGAATTTTTATTATTTTACGATTTTTTTTTACTTCAATTCTTTGAATTTATCTCATGAATTTTTTAATAAAAAGTTTATTTATTTTTTTTAATTAAAAAGTTTAATTTTATTCAAAATTTTTATTTTTTTTTTACAACTTCTGAAAAATTTGTCTTCAATTTATTTTTTTTCAATTTTTCTTGAATTTTTTAATGAAATTTAAAGTATTTTTTTTCAAAAAATTATTTTTGTCAATATGACTTTTAAAATATTTTTTTGATATTTCAGTTATTTTTTCTTTAATAATTAATTTTATTAATAATTTTGCAATTTTAATTTGATATTTTTCAATTAAAAATTACACAAAAATTAATAAAAAAATTATTGAATTTCTATTTTCTATAGAAAAAATTATTTTTCAGTTGTCTAAACATTTTTCAATATTTTTTTCTTAAAAACAACTGAATAAATAGACACTTTTTTATTTTTTTTTTCGATCAAATTCTCTATTAGGACCATTAATTACTTAGAAACCTTGAAGTTTACATGTTAATTAAATATTCATATTTTTCGTAATAATTCACAACGTTTATTAACATTTTAACGCTTTTACAAGATTTTTTTTTCATGTAATAATTTTTTTACATTTTAAAATTTTTTTTTCATAAAATCCGAAGAAAATTCAAAAATTCCTTGTATTACGTTAATTTTCAGATATGTGTTGAAAAAGAAATGTTTTTTTAATTGACATCTCATTTTAATTCATGAATTTCCAGCTAAAATATGTTATTCTTACCTTCAATGCAACAACTTACAAATTCCTCGAACAGTTTATTTTTGTATGGCTTCCAAAGATTCATGGAACGAACATTAAAACATGCATTTTTTATATTTTTTTGTTATACCGATAAACATATTTCTTTGTTTATTTATTTTTTTTTCTCATCATATATATTAAGAATAATTATAATAATATTTTATACATTTATTTTTTTTTTACAACTAATATTTTTTTTTATTTTATTTTGAAAAATTCATTCAACTTTTAATAATTTAAATACTTGAGAAAATCGCAATTCACACAACTTTCATACAAAATTTTCGATTTTTTTGTTTTTAGGATTTTTTTTTTAAATATAATATTAAACAAAATTCATAAAAAACGCCTAAAATATATGACACTCGCTTAAAAATATTTTTTTTTTAAATAAATTATAAAAAAATAATCAAATTTTTGATGGCAAACGGATTTCTTATCAATATGATAATTTGTCGATTTCAACTAGTGCTTTTATTGTTTAATTTTTGATAAGAAGAAAGTTGACTCATTTTTGTATAAATAATAAATTTATTTTTTTTATCAGTTTTATGTACAAGTTGATACCACAGAACAAGAAATTTATCTAGATTTGTGTGTTTTTATGAGCTAACATGTATCACGAAAAAAAAAATGTAATTATAAATAATTATACGTTTACTTACAACTACTCGAAGTACTGCTGCTGTCTTGCTCCAGTTGCGGTATTTGTTGCAATTTATTTACAGTGATTGGCTTTAAATTAAGACTTAGACTATTTGTGGGCAAATTAAAGCTTTGTCTCTTAATGCTAGGTGAGCTAAGTTGAATTTTTCGCGTTTTGCAGGGTATTTGGTGACTTGACGACGACGACGACGAGGAGCTCCCCGACGACGAATACGAAAAAAGGTTCCCGGAACTATTTGATGATGGCGAGGGCGTTGTGCTGCCCGAAAGCGGCGATAATGGCGACAACGGACTCGATGCCATGGAATTTGCCTCTTCGCTGTCATCATCATCGTCGTCCGTGGTGTTTCGCAGCTCGGGACATTCGTCGGCTTCCTCGGTGAATTTGCGACGACAATCGAAGAAGATTTCGCGACTAGGTTCGGAGAAGGCGGGCGATGGTTGCGCCATTTGGGGCGATGAGGGAGGCGGGAGTGTGCCAGATGCACGTAAATTTTGCTCGAGTTCGAGTAGTTGACCCATAAAGTTGAAGCTGGGCGAGATGATGGGACGCACATCCTTGACTAGAGCGTAGGCATCGACGAGGCAGATGGCTTTGTAGCGCATCACGTAGGCAATGGCGATTGTGGCACTGCGCGAAATTCCCGCTTGGCAATGCAGGAGCACTTTGGAGCCCTTCTTTCTGGCATCCTCTGTAAAGATAAAAAGGGAAAAATTCATCAGGTAAGTTGGAATAATTTGAAATATATGCGAATAAATTAAATATTTTCATTTTTTTTGTCGAAGTTTTTAATTTTTTAAAAAAATATCAGAGGAAAAATTTAAAATTAATTTTAAAATGAGAGTATTTTTGACATTTTTTGAATAAAAATTCATGAAAAATTACAATTTTTATTAAAATCGAAAAATTAACTAATTTTATTTAAAAAAGATTTTCCATATTGAAATTTTGATGAAAAATTTTTTAAATTTAATTGAATGAATTTAATTATTTAAAAAAATATAAATTTTTGGAGATTTTTTTATAATTTTGAGTTCAAATAGAGAGAAATAAAATTAATTTCATCTGAAAATCGTTCGAACTTAACGTTCGAAAACTATAAATATAAAAAATAATTAAATTGAAAATTCAAAATTGAATTAAAATGAATTAAAAAATAATTTAAAATGAATAAAAATAAAAAAAAAATAAATTAAATTATTTAATTAAAAAATTTTTATTTTTTTCTCCTATTTTCACAAAAATCCTAATGAGACAGAGACAAAAAATTAAAATATTAAATTAATTTTAATAAATAATTTAAAATAATTTTAAAATAATTTTTAAAAAAATTAATAAAAAAAAATTTTTATTAAATTTATTTTTAATATTTTAATTTTTTTGTCTCATTAGAAATTTTTGAATTAAAATTAAAACAAAAATAAAAAAAATTAATTAAATAATTTATTTTATTTTTTTGTTAATTTTTATTTAATTTTAATTATTTTTCAATTTTTTAATTAAATAATTTAATTTATTTTTAAATTATTTTAAATTTTAATTTTTTTAATTCAGGTATTTATTTCTCAGGCTTTATTTTTTTTTAAAGAGGCTTATAAAGTCTCAAGTTTTGATAAAAAAATTCAATTCAAGCAATAAAATTTAAAGAATAATTTTTTTTTCATCATCCTGAACTGGGTAAGTTCAAAAAAAAAATAATAATTTTTAATAAATAAAATTTAACTTTTTTTTCATTTTTAGGTCTCAAAATTATTCAAGCTTCTAAAATTTTACTTTTTAATCCAAACCAAGCATTTAAAACTTTTTATAAAAGCCTTTAAAATCTTCAATAAGGGCTCAAACACTTAATTGGCGCAATTTTTAATGACTGTACCGCTTATTCACTTAATGACTCAGGGTACACAACTCCTGCAACTTCATTGGAAATTCATCGCTTCTGAGTCATTTTTTCACAATTTTTCACAAAAAAAAATTTTTTTAAACTTACCGATAAAGTCAAATGCCTCCTGGAAGTACTGCGCAATGTTCTCGTGCGGCGTGTCATTCGCTGGAATCTGTTTGTACTTGACGCCAGGCTTGAGTTTCGTCACTGGCGGCTGTTTCGTCACGTTCAAGATGCAATTGGCACCCAAGCTGCTGGGATCGACGGCATCGTGTGTATTGCCGAGCAACAAGTGTGGAAAAAGTGTCGATGCGGGATGCGATTCGATGTCTGCAAATAAATCGAGAAATCGAGGTTATTTTATTTATTTATTTATATTTTGCTTCGAGCTTTGAGGCATGACTCATGCGCGTGACAACATACTACGAGAAATTATTTTTTTTTTTATTTTTTTTAATACGTACAGCAATATGTGGCGATCGTCATTTTTTCTGATTTTTTATTTTATTTTATTTCTTAAATTAATTTTCTAATTTTTTTCACTTAAAAATTATTTTTTTGTCTTTTCATTCGATTTTTTTTTTAGAATTAGAGAGCGATTTGCGAGCGACGACGCAAACAAGTTTAAGTCAGATCTAGAACTGAACTGTTGTGCACAATTTACTCACAGTCTTCTTTTCACGTTCCGAACGTTTTTTTTTTGTGTACGTGAACGAAACTTCGTAACACATATTGCGATGATTCATGCCGTTTTATCAACGAGGTATTGCCTTCGTTTCATTCAAGTGTGCGCACTCACACAACGTCGGCTCACCAATACTGCCGCAACGGACTTAAGCGTGTGTCGTTCGGAGATTTTCGGTGTCTCTTGTCTCAATATTTCACATTTTTTTTTGCTGTGTTTTGTTTGGATTTGTTACAAAATTTTGATATTTGGAAAGGTCGTCGTGAGAAAATCGTTTTTCTGCGTGGTTTCTTTAAGACAAACTGTCGACAGATTTTCACGAGTTAATTCAAGTCAATGAGTTTCCTTGAAAAATCGTCGTTTTTCCTGTTTATTGAGCGTTTCAAGAGATCTACGTCAGCTTTCAGGGCTGATGTGATAACGAAAAGGGGCAAATGTCGGGTCATTTTATATAAAAAAATGGTTTATAGAGGAAGATTTTTCACTTAAAAATTTTTTTGATGAGATTTCTGAGAAAAATCCTTATTTTTAATGCTCAAATGATTTAAAATTGAGCTAAAATTTCAAAAAAATATTCTTCAAATTAATCATTAAAAATTTTATTTAAATTAAAATTGACAAACTACTGTTGAATTAAGTGTAAGTTTATTCATAAAAAATGATCAATTTTAAAAATATTTATTTTTTTAAAATAATTTTTAAAATTTTTTTTGAGTTGATGTCTCTTTAAGGTGTAAAAAAATCTTAAATTTATTTTTTTAAATACAATAAAATTCAATCAATAAAATTAATTTATAATAAAAATTAAAAAAATAATTAATTAATAAAATAAAAAAAATAATTTAATTTAATTTTTATTTATTATTTTTTTTTAATTTATTTAATTTAATTTCAAATAAAATTTTAAATTATTTTTTTTAATTAATTATTTTTTTAATTAAATTAAATTATTTTATTATTTCAATTAAAATAAATTAATTTATTTTTTTTTATTTTTAAAATAAATTATTTTTTTCAGAAAAAAATTATTTAAAATTAATAAATATTTAAAATATTTAAAAATTTATTTAATTTAATTAAATATTTATTAATTTTAAACTAATTTTTCTGAAAAAATATGACAAATCTAACATTTTTTCAATAATTTTTTTTTTTAATTTAAAGCTCAATTCAATCAAAATATTTCAAAAGTGTTCGATTTTTATTAATTTTTGACAAAATCTTCCTCAAATTTTTGATTTATTTACTCCTCTAAAATTTTTTAAAATAAAATTTAAGAAAAAATTAAAAATCAGTAAATTTTGACAAATTTTGTTTGAAATTCATTGACAAAAATTCTTTCGACACATGAAAATCCAATTAGAAATTCCTGTCGAGAACATAAAATCATCAAATTTCATCGTAAATACCGAAGAGACAACTTATCTGCACATAGAATCAGACACCAAACTATTTCCGATTTTGTACACAAAAACTCCTACCTTCCAGCAAATTACCGAAAAAAATTGAGAATTAGCACATTTCTTTCGTTCTTTGATGACAAATCCAGTTCTCTCGTTCTGTGGCGTCTGGCGAATGTTTGACAGTTTAGTCATGAAACCAGTTCCGTTTGGCAATTAATTTTTTTTTCATCCGTTTTTATGAATTAATGAAGCGAAATTTTTATTTTTTTTCGTGTTCAACTTTGACCGAATGTCGCTGTTGGAAATTTTTTCGATTTGTCTCGTTGCACTCGAGTGATCGAAAGTCTGACATTTTGCAGCGAAAAGTGACATTACGTCAGATTAGTCATCAGATCGGTTCGTTGTGGGCTTGCTTGTTTGTTTATTTTTGAATTTTTGTAAATAAATGTTCAACTGGATGATGAACAATCCAGGTGTGTGTGCGAGAAAAAAAAATATCGAGCTGCTGTTTTTTTTTGCCGCCGACACACATTAACGAGCTATTTATATTTTTTGATCGGCATTGTACGCAAAACACAAAAAAAAAGAGAGGAAGAAATTTTTTTTACTGCGAATTGTCGACAAAATAAGGAGAAAGCCGATAATTATAGAATTTCGTGCGAGTGAGACATCTGGCTGCACCTTGGAAACTATTCTTCAAGAGAGATCTTTGCACGAGCGCGCTATAAATAAATAAAAATAAACAAATTGACCCTCAAACGCTGTACCCGTGTGCCCGTGATGTGGGTTGAAATTTATATTATTATAATCAAAAAAAAAAAAAAAAAGTTTTTTGCGACATTTATTTATAAATAAAAGAAATAAAAAAAAATAAAAGAGACACCCAAAAAATTATGACTCACCGCATATCCACGGGCAAAGTATTTGTATCTATCTGTCTGTTATGTATTTGTTTTCCTTCTTTTTATTATTTAAACAACTTTTTTTTTTGAACAAACCACACACCATACCGAATAACTCGCGATATTTTGACAAGATATTTAATAATATAAACATAATTATGTCTGAATTTCGTGTCCGCATATCGCACGCATGTTTCGCTATGTAGACGAAAATGTTAATGACACTATCATGTAATCACGTTGACGCGATTTTTGTGTGAGAAATGTTGTCATCAAAGGCTTGTGCGATTTATAAAATGTCTTAAAAATTTACTTTTTTTAGAGATTTAAAGATGAAAATTTAAATAATTAATTTTAAGGAAATTATCTGAATTTTTTCGATTTATTTTAATTAAAAAAAAATAAATTATTTATTTATTTTTTATTTTTTTTAATAAAATTATTTATTTTAACTTAAAAATTAGATATAAAAAAATTAATTAATTTGTTAATTAAAAAAAATTAGCTAAAATTCATTAAATGAAAATCTCGTAAATTAAAATAATTGAAATTTAATTTATTAAAATTAAAAATAAAATAATTAAAAAAAATATAAAATAATAAAATTAATGAAATTTAATAAAATGTTACTATTAATTTAATTAAAATTTAATTTTAGCTTAAAATAAAAAATAAATTAATATTAACGTTTTATTAAATTTTATTATTTTATAATTTTTTTTAAATTTTTTTATTTTTAATTTTAATGAATTAAATTTCAATTAATTTAATTTAGGAGATTTTCATTTAAAAAAATTGAATTAATTATTTTTTTTAATTAAAAATAAAATTTTTAACTTAAAATAAAAAATAAAATAAATAAATAATTTAAAAATCTCTTTTAATAATTTTTATAGGTATTCATCGATTTAAAGGCATATTTTAAAGAAACGTCATTTTATTTAATAGAACTATCAATTTATCGATCTCTATTAAATTCAAAAAAAAAATATTTTAAATTGAAATATTTCATACACTTTAAAAAAATCAAAAGTTTGAAAAATTAATTAAATAAATTTTTGAATGATTTTTTTTTGTAGATTTTAATTAATAAAATAAATTAAAATAAAATTAATTAATTTAAATTAAATTAATATTTTTTTAATTTATTTTTTTTATTAAAATTAATAAAAATTCTTACAAAGAGAAAAAATAAGAATTTTTCTAATTAAAACTTTTTATTATTTTTTGTAAATTTCTTTAAAAATCTTCTAAAAGTCGTTTAAATCGCACATTGAACAATTTTTTTAATAAAAAATTTAATATCAGGTATTACAAATCCAAATCTAAAAATTTTGCCACTTGAAAAAATTTTACCGGAACATACTTCCGAATAAATTTTTCATAAAAAAATGAACAACATGAATTTTAAACATGACCTAATCCCTTATCAAACATCCTGTTGCTTACTTTTTTAAGTATGACACATAATCGTGGGAACGAGACTCCCACATTTTTTTTTTTTTTTTTTTTTTTGATAAAGTTATTGACATTTGTTCAGTAGCGAGAATTATTTTTTAAAAAAAAAAAAATTTTTTAATTTTTTTTAAGAAAATCTATTCAAGTCGTTAAAAGCTGTTGATCTAATTTTTGTGGTTTCAGTTCAGTCCCTTACTCAACTCCATTCGTCAATCGTGCAATTTATTATTTTCCTCACGCTTTTTGCTATGTAGTCAGAAAAAAAAATAGTTGCATGCCACGAACCATATGTCGGTGCGATTAGTCATTCATTCACTCACTCAAAGGAAGTCCCCGTTGTTTATTTTGTTGTTAATTTGTACTACAAAAGTGACCTTTACAATTATTATTTTTTTTATGAGTTGTAAAAAAAATATACAGACACGTCGTAGCTTATCGTCATTGCGCAAAAATGTTATATGTCGATGATATCAGTGCAAAGTCGTGTTTATATGGGAAATAATTAAATATTAGCATTTAATTGCTATTTAATTGAAATCAAACAATTCTACGAGGTGTTAAAGTTGATGAGTCAACCAGAAGTTTTCATTTCTTTATGAATGTGATTTATTGTTCATTGACATTTTTCTTCAAGTTTTTTCACCAAATGTCAAAGAAAAGTTCAGAATCACGTGCAGATCATCACTTCCTGGACTCTTTGATAACGTTTGTCAACAAACATACGAAGACATTCATGAATAAGTCATTGTCCTTTGCCCCGCAACGAAAAATTCAGTCGATCGATGTGAGTCACCACTCCCTATCAATGCATTTAAATAATTTATCAATTCAATTGCTTCTTTAAATATTTTTCGTATGGAATACAGAACAGGATAGTGATTTGAATGCGACGATGAGTAAGAAACCTTTGACTTGATGAAAGCTTTCATTGTCAATGGAAATGTTAATCAGAACAAGGATTTCCTTTCATTCTGTCTCGCAATTCTATAGTGAGCTGAGTAATTCTGTTTGCGGAGCTGAATCATAGAAAGTTTGACCATGAAACGCGGAACAAAGAGATTCTGAGTCACTTTTATGATTTGATGAGAAATCTTCATGAGGCGTGAAGGAATGTTTGGTTTTCGGTTTTTACAAGTTTTTTCATGAAAACTAACTTTTCAGCTTTTAGAGCTAACTTTTCAGCTTTTAGAGCTAACTTTTTAGATCTTCGATCTAACTTTTTAGATCTTAAAGCTAACTTTTTAGATCTTAAAACTAACTTTTTAGATCTTGAAACTGACTTCAGCTCTTAAAGCTAACTTTTTAGATCTTAAAGCTAACTTTTTAGATCTTAAAGCTAACTTTTTAGATCTTAAAACTGACTTCAGCTCTTAAAGCTAACTTTTTAGATCTTAAGTCTAACTTCAGCTCTTAAAGCTAACTTTTAGATCTTAAAGCTAACTTTTCAGCTCTTAAAACTAACTTTTTAGATCTTCGAGCTAACTTTTTAGATCTTAAAACTGACTTCAGCTCTTAAAACTAACTTTTTAGATCTTCGAGCTAACTTTTTAGATCTTCTTTAACTTCAGACCGTTAAACTAATTTTTTAGATTTTAAAGCTAACTTTTTCTTAAAAACTTAGCTCTTAAAACTAAGTCTAACTTCTTAAAACTAACTTTTTTCTAAAAGTTAACTTGAAATTCTGAATCATCCAAATTTCCATGAACCAAATAAATTTTCCATTAAATCATAAACCTTCATGACGCCATGGCGTTATATACTCAAAAATCCACTTCAAACCTTTTTTACACAGTAAATTATTTTTTTTTTTTCATAAAATTCTTATCAAAACTTCTTTGTTGATTTTTTCCATTTCAACAATGATATCATTTAAGGTTACGCGCATTGAGATAAGATAACCGCTATAGTGCTACATTGTCACTCAGTTAGCTTATCCAGTTCATTCTGGGACTTTTCCACAAATCATCAAATTGAGAAATCCGCATTGATGACTCACGAAACCCCATTTATGGTTGCCACAGAAACAGCTTGGAGGAAAATAGTTGGGAAATTTTTTTTCTTCCGTCTAATTTTAGATGATAAAGACTCATCACGTTTATGAATCGCATTTTTCCGATCCGATTGTGCGAACGCGTTCTAAAAATAACCGAAATCACCAATTTTATTTCGATTTCGTAAAATTCCATTCTTTCGCGCGCCGTATTTTTAGAATCCGTTACTAATTAGACGAAAATTTTAATGAAGAAATTCTTTCTTTACAGAAATTCCAGAATTTCGTGTAGGAGGACAAGAAAATTTAAAAGGTTTTCGGTCGTTGCACATCTGACGTCATGCGATGAATTTCACAACTTATGCTTTGAAGAAAGTACACAGGAAATTCTCAGCATATTCTTTGAATGACCGACGTGCAAAAAAAAAACGAAAAGGAGAAGAAGTCAATGAACGTCATTTTTTTTTACAAGTCAGTTCTAATAAATTAGCGTCGATTCCCTCAGAATGACGTCAATTTCGTATTTTTTTAAGAAGAGTAACAAAAAAGCAAATAAAAAGTAGTTTCTAGGAAACGATCGTGAAACTGCAAGCCGCACATCATGGACCGTTGCTTTTAATTAAAAACGTCTGGAAACCATAGACTGCGAAGCTAATCGTTTGTTTCCATTCGAAATAAATTTCTGATTAAAATTCTATTTTCGGAGCGGGAACACATGTTGGAATCGAAATTGCGACTCTCATTGAATTTATGTAGCGTAATTTCTTGAAATTCTGATAAATTTCTGTTGAATTTTGATAAATTGCGGTTTTTGGGTTATTTGAGATTATTTTTATCACAGGAACCGCAGACTCCAGATGTTTTGTTTTGGAAAAAAAATTACGTGAGTGTTTCAGTTTCAAAAATTTCAACAAAAGGTAAGTTTATTTTCTGTCACTTTTTGTTCAAAAAATCAATCAATTTTCAATAGATTTTTTTTTATTTAATTTAATTTTATTTATTAATGATTTTATTTAATTTTTTCTAAATTTAAAATCTCTAAAAAAATAAATTTAGAAAAAATTAAATTAAAAAAAATTTAAATAAAATTAAATTAAAAAAATTAAATTATTTAAAAAAAAATTAATTAAAAAAAATAATTTAATTTTAAAAATAAATTAATTTTAATTTTTTATTAATTTAATTTTTTTATTTAATGGTTTTTTAATTTAATTTTTAATTAATGGTTTTTTAATTTTTTAATTTTTTTTAAATAATTTTTTTAATTAATTTTTTAATTAAATTATTTTTTTTTAAATTTTTTTAAATAATTTTTTTTAATTTTTTTTTTAATTTTTTAATTTATTTTTTTTTAATTTAATTTTGAAAAAAATTTTTTTAAATTTTTTATTTTTTTTTAAATTTTTTTTTAATTTATTTTTTTTTAATTTTTTTTTTTATTTAATTTAATTAATTTATTTTTTTTAAAATGAAACTGAAATGAACAATTGAAACGATTAAAGGACGAAGCAAAAAAAATTATTTCTTGCAATTTTTCGTCTTTTTTTAAATCTAAAATCAGATCTCCTTAATTCCATCTTATCACTTTATTCTCAATTCTTACATAATTTTACGAGTCAGAAGCTTATCTCACACAACTCAAAAAAAAAAAATGTAAATAAATATAACACAATTACTACTTCCGCTATAATTTTTTTCATTCACAAAACATTTTGTAACAGAACACTTTTTTTCACATTTCTGTCTACTTATAAATAATAATGATATGCTGAAACGCTCAATTGACTTCGTTATCTCTTTTGAACAAATTTCAACTGAATGAATGAAATGAAATTGAATTAGAACGTAGTACTACTACGACGACGGGATTAATCGTCGATTAGCTCGAATAATGTAACAAAGATTAATGAATTACGCTTTTTAGCTCCCTTTGCGGAAAAATTGCATATGTGGGAAAAGGGACACACGTGTCACTAATGTATGTGGTAATGTGTGAATAATGTAATTTATTGCATCAGAAGACGTTTTCGGAAGAAAATTCTGAAACATCTGTTCTTATTTCCTCCATTTTTTCATTAGAAGAAGAAAAAAACGTAATTATGCTTTCCGAGAAACGGTGCGACATAAAATATGGAATTGTTGGTAATTAAAGCAAAACAGATGCTTTTGCGATAAATCTCGGATTCGCTCGCATTTCGCAGTTTCATTGAAATCGCAGACATGCGAAGGAATTTTCATTGATGATAATTTGAGTTGATTTGAATCAAAATACGTCGAGAATGAAATATGAATGAAATTTTTCTATTGTGAAATATTTTTTGAGCTAAATAGACACGCGATTCATTTTTAACAGAATTTCATTGAATAATTTTTTTTACGACGAATTTCAACATTTTCTGAAGGGTTATTGTTCTAATACGAATCACACATTGCAAGAAAAAACGTGACTTGAACACAAAATTTTTTAACGGTCATTTTTTGAATTGACATTTAAATATTTTTTTTATCAAAAGGTTACTTACCATATGCCACAGCTGGACTAGAAAAGCTTCGAGATAAGGGTGCTCTCATAACACCGGGTGCTGGTAAGTTATTAGATGAGTCATCACATGAATCTTTGTACTTTTTGTTGTTATTAGTGCTACTATTGTGATTATTGTGGCTAACTGTAACGACACAAATAACAAAAAAAAAATTATAAAAGGTGCAAAAAAATTACCGGTTATTTTTTTATTTAAAATAAAAATGACATCTGTCAAAATTTAAATATAAAAAATATTTTATAAAATAATATTTTATAAAATAATTTAATTTTTTTTTAAATAATTTATAAAATAATTTAATTTTTTTTTTTTAATAATTTATAAATAATTAAAAAATTTTTTTTTAATAATTTATAAAATAATTTAAATTTTTTTTAGAATAGTTTTTTATAAAATAATTTATAAAATAATTTAAATTTTTTTTTTTAATAATTTATAAAATAATTAATATTTTTTTATTTAAATAATTTACAAAATTTAGTAATTTAATTTAATTTAAATTTTTAAATAATTAATTATTTTTTTTAAAATTTATTTTTTTTAAATAATTTAAAAAAAAATATTTAAATTTTGACAGATGTCATTTTTATTACGAAAAAAAAAATTATCCGGCAAAAAAATTAAAAAAGATTAAATCTAAAGTGCTCGTGCTTTATGCATACAAAGTAGTACCAATGTTCCAGGTAAACATAAATGTTCTATATTTCTACGGAAAAAAAAATAAAAATTAATATGCGAGACACTTTCAATTAACATTCTAGACATCCCTCATATGACTCATTCTCTCGGTCAATTCCTGCCAAGTAGACAGCTATCAATAACACATCTCATGTCTGTTTTTGGCAGTAAAATTGAATAAACAACTGTCTTTGTTTGCGCACTCATGATTCATACTCGAAAAAAAAAATCAAACAAGGGAATCTCCTTGAAACGAAAACAAAAGTGAACAATGAGTCTTTGTGGGTCAGAATTTCGGAAGAAAGGAAGGATTTGTCGAAAAGGTAAATAACCCTCTGTAATGACGAAATCCCAGCCAATAGACGATGACTCACCATTTGTTTTCATTTGCATTGTTATTATTTTTGGTTAACATGTGCTTTGGTTAATGCACCGAATGAATGGTGAGTAAGAAATCGTTATTATTTATTTATTTCTATAAGGGCGATGATTAATTTTTAATTCAGGTTTCGTTAATAAAAAAGTAAAACACAAAATCGTGACAATTTTAGCCCATTAATGCATTTAATAGAACTGCATGAGGGACCCTTCTAATGTTTCATAGGAGGTGCCTGAAAAAACACAAAAACAATAAAGATAAAGATCTTGCATAACGAACAGTTTAGGCCCTCATGTTCTTATTAGACAAGTATGACTCATATCTTGACATCCTCTCATTTGAATATTTCCCACAGAATCCGGAGGCGATAAATAACAGAAAAACAAAGCTTTGTTTTTCTGATGAAAACCGCCTGCCGGTTGTCTATTATCAACTACATATCAAAAGGGGTTCGAATTTTAAATAATATTCACAAATTTCAACTCCCTCACTGAATTCAAGTAAAAAATATTGAGAGGTATGAGTCATCCACATGTTCCGCTAATATTGAAATATCAAACATTTTACATCCCTAATTTCCTCCTGCATCCGATCAAGATTCATGAATTCATAAACGGATCATATTTCCCCTCAGCTCGGTTCAATGTTTGCAGATTGGCATGAAGTGTGTATTTTATTATTTTTATTATTAAAAGAATCCGTTTTTCCCGTTTTCAAACTATATTTACAGAGTACTTTTATGTCTTTTTCAATTATACGTGAATCACGTTGCATTTGTTTATGTTATTTCCTCTTTGGGGAGTACTAAATTTTTGGTTGTTGGTTTTTTTTCGTTTATAATGCGTTCTAAGAGGATTGTCTGTGGGAGGAGTAGGCATGAGGAAAGATGGAAAATGCGTGTAATAGGATTCGTGAGGGCATGTTAGGTCAGTGCATGGAAGGAGGGAGCACTTAAGATGCTTTTATGTCGTTAAACTTTGATGGAAATTCACGCATAGATCGAAAATCGAAGCAAACCTTAAAATCGATATTAGGAATTTGAGCTATTCTTCCATACTCGAGATTTAAAATTGCTTACTAACAAGAGTTAGTAGAATTGATTAGTATGAGTATGAAAGAATAGCTCAAACTCCTAATATCGATCTTAAAATTTGTTTGCTTCGATTTCAACGATGCGTGAATTTCCATCAAATTTAACGACATAAAAGTATCTTAAGTGCTTCCTCCTTCCATGAACTGACCTAACATGCCCTCACGAATCCTATTACATGCATTTTCCATCTTTTCAAGTTCTTTCAAAGACATGAAAAATTAATGCAAGGACTTCAGGATCATCAAAAACTTGAATCTTAAACATTTTTAAGACCTAAAGAGATTAAAAATGTTTAAGCTTCAACTTTCTGATAATCCTGAAGTCCTTGTATCTAATTTTCATGACAGTAGAAAGACTTTCTTATCCTAAGAAGACTTAAATGTCATTTGTTTCGTGTTAGTATATCGATTAGTATCTCCAAGCCACTGAATCACTTTTAATCCTCCTCCCGTCAAAACAAACACCTTTAAGATAAAACTTCCATTTGCTTCTCAAACGCAGTTTCGATATCAATTAACAAAAAGCATCCCCTTTGTTCTCTACAACTTTTCTCATTGCAGGCATCCTTGAACGCACGATGACTCATCCTCCGATTATGATTATTATTTTAAGGGTGACTAAACTCACATTAATTTTTTGTTCAACTACCATTCTATGTATATGATAAGACGTCATTAGGGCCTTATCTTGCGTTTTTCGTTCGTTACCCTTGCATTAGTTCGTTCTAGGGGATGTTCGTCATCTTTTAACAAACATTCTGGAATGAATCATGCAGTTAATGCATTTCAAAAAAAAAAAAAGATAATTTTGCGTAATATTCTGTATGAGTCAAGGGCAGACATCCAGTCATTAACAAAGTCTTATCACTATTATTCACCTTTTTCTCTTTTTTCGTATTCCTAAAAGCATAATGTCATAAAATTGACAAAGTGCAATTGGAATCGAACAGAGACAAAGATAACAGAGTGTTAAAAGAATTCTTTTACAGTTTTAATCGGATAACTTGCTAAAAAAATGATTCATCATAGAAGAGATTTTGTTTTGAATACATATGAAAAAATTTCGGTAATTTTCGGTTACAAGGAGATCAAATGACGGCGCCATGCTTTTAAGTGCTATTTTCATTGATAGATTTTCCAGTTGAATCGATGATGACTAATAATAGAGTAGAATGGAATGAAGACGAGACAATTTGCTGATAATAATTACCTTAGCTTTTTTAGTTAAATTTTAGAAGCTTAGTGTGATATGCATTTTTATTACGGGATTTAAGACATTTTTGGAGATGATTCATTCAACGATTTTCAATAGATCTTTCTATAGAAAGTAAATTTTGAGGGGACATCAAAGCTGACTCATACCCTAAATGTTTCCGCTTTTCCATATGATTTATTGTCTTTTTGTGGTTCAGGACTATAATTTTCTTGCCCTTTGGAAAAAATAAACATTGAATTCAGTGGTCTGTAATTATTTCCGGAGGAACATTTTGGTTGAATCACTCAGTTTAGGAGATAATGGCGATGCAATGAAGTCATCTGTTTTTTCTCATTTTTTGTCACAGAGTTTATTAAATATAAAAATTGCTTTAATCAAGTGTGATAAGAGAGCTTTAATAATGCTGGCGTTATCAAACAACCCTGAAACAAAGTGGCGACCTCTGACATGAGATATCAATTTGATGTGAAGATGCAGAGATGTAGGATCTGAAGATGAATTTTCATGAGGATTCTTTAGACTTTCGAGGTAAGTTCTTAAGTTTTTTTACTTTTCAGAAGATCAATTAGAACTGAAGAATTAATATTTGGATCAATTTTAGGTAAGTAATCTTCAAAAAACTTTATTAAGAGTCCTAATTCTTCAATAAGTCAAAAACTCAGCTAATTAATACCAAAAATAGCCTATTTTGTATTAAGAGCCTTAACTCTTCGTATCTGATGATACATGTAGAATCTGCTTTAATGACGAAGAATCATCAGCACATATTCTATGCTATTGCCCTGGTTTAGAAGAAAAAAGAAGAACTATTTTTAACAGAACTGATGGTCAAATCAATCCGACAGAGCTTCTAGAATATAAAAAATTAATAAACATATGTATTCAGATTCTTAAAAAAACATACCCTTCATAAAGAAGAGTATAACCTATAAAGATTTCTACTTGACAATCCAAATTAAGCCCAAAATTGAATGGACTGAGATGGAGATAAACCTGAAATCATCATCAACTCTTCAATAAATCAAAACATCAGCTAATTAATACCAAAAACAGCCTATTTTTGTATTAAAAATCAAGTAACTCTGAAACTTCAAAACGATCCATCCCTGCCTCATAAAAAAAGTATGACGACCATGTGTTCAAATTAATCGCCAATATAACGAAAACAATACAAAAAAACGAGTGATAAGAACTGTCATTTTTATGTCTTCCATTCCATTTAATGAATCAATCCACAGAACAAATAATTAAGCAAAATCGCGACGGGATACATCTCTGATGATGAAGTCCATTAATTAATATAAGCAAAAATAAAACTGTGACTCATGTTCCAGAATAAAAATTAACGCTTGACTGTTAATTGATGAACATGAAGTTTTCCGATCAGATATTAATCCCCTGTTTTCGTAACCGTCACTTGCTTGTTTATTTTACTTCAATTTTTTGAAGAATTTTATTACGCGAGGGGAACAGTAAATAAATATAATTGAACGAAAATCAATTCAATTGCATTAATCATCAACGCTGCCATATGTTGTTAATTTTAACAACTGACACCTAACTACGTGATATTTCAGTTTGATACGAAGTTTGCGGTTACAAAAAAGGATTCGTTTTAAAAAAAATTTCTTCCGTGCACCTGACATTTCAAAAACTAGACGTAGTTTTTTTCTAACATTTTCTAGTAGTACTATGTACTTATTTCTTTTCCCTCCCTCCCTACTTTACCACCCTTTGGTGCATTTTATTGCCGGTATGGATGACTCATCGCCTCTGTTGCTTATGTCATGTAACATTATAAACAAGGACATTTACTGAACGTCATACATTCTCTCTACGTACGGAATAATAATAGTAATTGTTTATGTTTGCATAAGATATTTAAAGTATAAAAGTCGGTGCACGAAACGAAACGAACGTCATACAATATTTTGTTTACCGAGTCGTATTACTCGTTGTTATTGAATTACTTCAACGGCAGAGAACAACAAAAGACATGCCAAACGATTGATATTTAATATTTTTATCTGATGGCTTGATTTCTCTCTCTCTCGTGGATGATGACGTTATTTTCGGAATTATTGAAATAAAATTTTTATTTTCATTTCTGTATGAACAGAGGGACAGAAGATCAAAGAAGTGTGATAATAAATAAATATTTGCAAATCAATTCGTATTGACAACGTAAATGTTTGATTATCTTCGACTTCTCATGGTACATGGCAAATAAAACTGGTCAAGTCCTGAGATTAGTCATCATCATGATTTTTTTAAAAATCTCTCAGTAAAATAAAATTTAAGGAAATTTTCCATTCCTCGAAGATTGATCGAATTTCGCGTCAAAAGCTTCAAAAAGCTGACGTCGACAAAATACACAATACATTGCGCAAAAGGTAGGTAGTAATTAAAGCAAAAAAAAAGTTGAATTGAAACTTTTGTAAATATAAACTGCAAACAGTCGATAAGTACCCACAATTGCATGACAAGTTATTTTTATTTGCATTTACGTAATAATATTTTTTTATAATAAGAAGAAGTGCGATTCTTGCTGATTATGACTTTTAAAAATTATATTGAATAATTAGTTTCAAAGACGAATTAATGGAAAAAATTATATCCGCTTTTATTGTTTAGTTTTTAATAAATTTATTTCATAATTTTCAAAGTAAAAAAATTAATAGAAAGAGTTTGAGGTTAAAAAGAGATCGAAATTCCTAACCTCAAAAATTTTTTGTTTTTGCCTTTAAGATATTTTTTAAAGATTTTTCATATTTTTTTTTATTTTCATATTCATTTTTTTTTATTTATCCTTTTAGTAAGGAAATATGTTTTTTGAAAATATTGCGCTTTTTTAAAAAAAAAAATTTGAGGTTATGTTCGTTAATAGTTTAAATAATATTTTTTTATTTAATAAATAAAATTTTAATTAATTATTTTTTTATTTAATTTAATTAAAACTTATTTTAATTTACTTGATTACTTTAATTTAATTTTATTTAAATTTTTAAATTAAATCAATTAGTTAATTAATTTTTATTTTTTTTTAATTAAACATTATTTAATTAATTTAATTAAATAATTTTTTTAATTAAAAGTTTAAATAATTATTTTTTTAATTATTTTAAAAAAATATTTTTTTATATTTTTAATATTTTTTTAATTAATTAAAAATTTAATTAAAATTAAATTAATTAATAAATTTAATTAAAATTATATTTTATTTAAATTATTTAAAATTAATTAAATTTCATAATTAAAAAAATATTTAAAAAAAATTAAATTAATTATTTTTTAAAAAATTTTAGGATTTTTTTTTTAAATAATTGACAGCCTTTAAAATGCTTTAAATGCTCAAAATTAATCATAATTCTGTCTAATCAACTTCAAACCAATCGTTAAATATTTCTCAAATTACGTCTTCCATAAAAATTTCATTATTTACCAAACAAAACATTTTTTCTGCGAACACGAAACCACAACCACAGACATTTCACTGAAAAAAAAGTATCTAACCACATTCTGACATGTCATTTTCTGATTATTTTGACTTAGAATCACGTGAATTTGTTTACAGATCAATTTTTTAACCCATTTCATAAACAAATGAATTTCTGCTGGATTCATTCGTCATGATTCCGCTTTGAAAAACATAAACAATGTTTACTGACATTTTTCTAGAATTAATCACAAATCAATCAGAATTTAATCTTATCTTTTGAATTTTTTGCACTTGGAGACTCTTTCAAGTGATCTGCATTAATCATCATTAGTTTTGCGCGTCATCGTGGCATTTTAGAGATAAGCTTTGACGCCACGTGTAAAAAGTTTTCCCAAGCAACCAAAATTGCTGGAGGTGCGGTAAAGTCGTTTCATAACAAAAAACAAAACTAGCCAATAACTGTAAAGAAACAAGAAAATATGCGACTTGAAATACTTTGTGCAGCAAAAAATCACACGATACGACCTTTCTAGGTAAACCAGACTCGAGACTTGATGTTGCAACTCGTATACGGGAAACGTACATAAGAAACATAAGAAACGCTCAAACCAGTTTCTTTTTTCTTTCTCTTTCTATTCCAGCGAGTAGTTGCGAGACAGCGAACAAGTCCATTCTAACGCAATTTGAATAAAGCTTAAAGAGTAAAGTGGCTTAGCTATGCACAAATTCACGCCGCATACAAACACGCTAAAAGTGCTTATGAATCATATTTTTTTTGCAACTTCATGCAACTTTGCTAGATTGCAACAACTAATAATAAGCAGTTAAGACTAACAATTAAACAGCCTTGAAAAACCTTGGAATGCTAATTATCGCAACTGAGTTTCAAGCAATTAAGCACGTGAAGTTTTGACAAATCTCTTTTCGAAATGAGTCAATGAGTTAACGAAGAAATGTTAACCTATATTAATTTTCTTCCGAACTCGAATGATGGATGACGACTTTTGTTTACAAAAGTTACGTTTCCAAGTAAATTTCCGAGTAAGTAACAGTTACGAAGAATTGTGGTATGGATCATCCCCATATGCGGTGTTTCATCGGTTAATTACGCGTTTAGCGCTTAGAACTGCGTAAATCATAAGTGTTATTGTCATAAGTCTCGGCGGTAGATGACTCAACTGTTTTGTTTGCATTAGTTGGGTAAGTTTACAGATATTTCCGGATGTTTTCTTTACAGAAAGATGCAGTTGATAAATAGAATTAATTTGTATCAACAAGGATACAAAGTTGCTAATGAGATTCAATGAATTCTTGCCATTTAGATTGTTGCTTCACTAAACGATTCAGAAATCAAAACTTTAGTTGCTCCTGATCTGCCTTGATATTTTTGAAGCCTTTGCAGGTCTGAAAATGATTTAGAAGTTCAAGGAAGTTTTGATTTTAAAATTAAACTGAAACCTCTCGAACTTCTTTAAAGATCATAAACAAGTTCGAGAAGTCTCAAAAGCTCAAAAGTAAAATCTTCCTTGAACTTTTGAATCAACTTCAGACCTTCAAAGGCTTCAAAAAATGTCAAAGCAGATCAGGAGCAAGTAAATTTTTGATTTCTGAATCATTTAGTGAATCGACAATCTAAATGGCAATAATTCAAAGAGATTTTTTGCTTATCATGAGGTAAGTTGCGAACCTTCGAATAAGAGACAAAGCGTAAAGTAAAGTAAATTTGGGATTATATTGATTAATTATTATTTTAATGAAAAATTAATATAATTAAAAATTATTTTTAATTCTAATAAAAATGAAGAAAAAGTATGAGGCTTCATATTTTTCTTATTTTTTAAATGATGAGTTTAGGATAATGAATTTTCTTTGAAAAATAATTAAGAAAAAGTTCTTATTGAGCTAAAAAAAGCTTTAAAGCCTTTAATAGTATTATAGACGTTCAATAAGAATCTTTTCTTAATAAGTCTTCAATTAAGATTCATTATCTTAAACTCATCCTTTAAAAAAATAATAAAAATAGGAAGTCTTATAGTTTTTCTTTTTAATTGTTAGAATTAAAAATAATTTTCAATTAAAATAATTTTTAATTTAAAAAAATTTTTAATTTAGAATAATTTTTAATTAAATTAATTTTTAATTTAGAATAATTTTTAATTAAATTAATTTAATTTAATTAATTTAATTAAATTAATTTTTAATTTAAAATAATTTTTAATTAAATTAATTTTTAATTTAAAATATTTTTTAATTAAATTAATTTTTAATTTTAAATTAATGTTTAATTAATTTGATAAATGAAATAAAAATAAATTTAATTTTTAATAATATTTAAATAATTTTTATTTTAAATAAATTTTTAATTAATTAATTAAAAAATCTTTATTATTTTTTTTTTATTATAAAAATTAAAAAAATTGTTCAATTTTAGATTCTAAGAATATTTTCAATAACTTTAAAAAAAATAATCTCATCAATCAACTTTAAAAATTATTTTCTAAGAAACAATTCATTTTCTTATTAAACGATCCAAAGACAAAAGAATGACTCAAAATAACTAATTTGATTGCAAATAATATTTCCTTGCATTTTAACAATCAACTGCATTTTTCTTGTAATAAAATACGAATAAATTGCACAAAAAAAGATGATGACTCCATACAAAAACTTTAAAAAAATGAATGAATTTAATTGAAATATAAAGCACAGTTTAGTAATAAATAGCCACAATCACTGCATTTATGGCTTTTATTGCACCACAAATAATATTAATGCAAGTTGCAAATGAATGAAACTTTTTAGAACGGAACAGGTTGAAGGACGTTTTTTCAATTAAACCTGAGTCATCAGAATTTTTCGACGTTCTAAAGTTCATTCAACAACAACAACGCAGTGTCTGCAAAATATCATGACACACGCAAAAAAGTGAGCTCTTATGATGTCATGTTTTTTGTCGCGCTGCTTCATCGGAGTTTGGTAAGTTATTTAACAGCAGTTTTTTCGAATTACATGAGGAAAAAATAAATTTCAAAAAAAAAAAAAATTTTTTTTTTTTGGTGACATCATGAAAAAATTGACATTTTATTTAATTCGTGAACATATCAATTAAAAAAAATTTTTTTTTTCGTTTAATTAAAAGAACAGAAAAATTAACACAGATAGATCAAGGTCGTCGAACAAAAAAAAAATCATCAACCTGAGAATTTCGTCTGGTTCCAAAAAAAATCGAATTTTTATCCGATTAGAAAGAAGATGAGAAAGAGACAAAATCGGCGCTTGTAATTAAAATCACATCAAAAACTGGATTTTTGCTGTCTTCGTCATCATTTGTCTCGAATTCTTGCATAATATCAAAACAAAAACGAAAAATGGAGCGACTCATTCAGAATAATAATTAAATTCTGAGCACGCAAAAATCAATCACGACAAAAAAAATATTTGTCTTGGCAAAAAAATCTATCTAGACTAAGGAAGTGAGAGATTTCAAGGTTTAACCCCCGAAAAAAGAATTTTTCTGTTCAAAGAGAAAAATTCTCTCTCAAAAAAAAATCTCAGAGAGACTCAAATCCATTAACTTTGATTTATTTTAGCCAATTGTGCGTTTATTTGACTGTCCATGAAATTAATTCGCGAATCTATTTTCAGCCTTGAATTAACTTCCTGACCCATTTTTGTGCAAGTGCGATGATCGCAAGTGATTTATCGAATTTTTTTAAATTAAAAAAAAGAAAGAAAGTAAATTCGGATGCCTTTCCGAGCTATTTTTAATCGCATGCGAATATTTACTCAATGAGTCGTCGTCGCGAAACAGCAACAACAATGATAATAAATAACGAAGGTGTGAATCGTTTAAAAAATAAAAAAAAAATGTTATGATTATAAAAATATCCAAGACAGTCACATAAAACGTACGTGTGTGTGATCAAATTAATTTAAAAATAAAAACGAAGAAAGAAAATGATGTCTCATACGATTGAAATGTGTGATGTAAATTTTTTTCGGTGTGAGCTTTCTTTGCAGCCAGATGAACGTAAGTATTTCAAGAATTAATGAGTTCATGTCATACGAAAAGTCATGCGCGCGTGTAACTTACTTATTTTTAGATAAATCACGTTTGATGTTACTTAATGATGGTCAGGAGTCAGAAATGGCTCCTTTTTTAAAAAAAAATTAAAAAAAATTTTTTTTTCAAATCTGAACAAAAAAAAATCTTAATACATGATCGCGAATCGCTGTGTAGGTGCAAAAACAAAATAAATACAGCTTTTACATGTAAATATTCGCTAATAGATCGTTCGCACTCGTACGCGAGGAGATCTACGTTAACTTGATTTATTTAGCTTTTTTTCTGTATTTGGCGTGCATAAGATAAGTGGCTCATGACTCATCACTGACTTTGATATTATTTATTAATATATTTTGTCAATATCTAATTTTTTCGGATGATAAAAAAAAATCAACCGGAGCTGACTTTGCTTGGCGATAACTTGTTAGATAACAAAGACTTGCAAATTAACGGTTTTCCTTGACCTTAGATAACAATAGAGGAAGCTTTAAATTTTTTTTGGTTATCTATTGAATTGATAGCAGCGTGATCTATCAAAATGTTTCGATATCATACTTCTGATACAGTGAAAATTCTATCATAGGGCACCCAAAATTTAAATTACGAATTTTCTAATTGGGAATATCAATATTCAGAAGTTCATACATTTTTCAAAGAAAATTCGTAAAAAAAAATTATAGAATTAAAAATATTTTTGATCATTAAACTGAATTTTTACTATTTTGATGAAATTTTTTTTCAAAAATATGGAAATTTTTTTTTTAAATATGAATTTTTAACTTTTTTATGTCTTTCTTCCTTAATTATCATATTTTAGACACTTTGAATCTTTTTCTATTTAAAATACATTTTTAAAATTGAATTAGCTATATGGCGATTTCCAAATTTTTTTACATTTTTTTTGTAAATTTTTAATTATTATTTAATACAAAAAAATAGATTTAATTTGAAATGAGCAATTAAAATTTTTAATCATTTTGAATTAGTTTAAATTAGTTTGAATTAGCTCGAAGGCGATTTAGAAAATTTAGGGAAATTTTTAAATTTTTTTAATTTTTTATTTTAATTTAATTAAAATTTAAATTAAAAATTTTTTACCTTTTTTTACCTAATAAATTTTAATTTTCAATTTAAGTTTTTCAAATTGTCTAAAATATGATAATTAAGGAAGAAAAACTTAAAAAATTTTAAAAATTCATAGAAATTCATCATTTTGAATTTTCTCAATAAATTTCCATATTTTTGAATAATTTTTGATCAAAATAGTAAAAATTTAGCTTAATGATCAAAAATATTTATAAATCCATAATTTTTTACGAATTTTCTTTGAAAAATGTATGAATTTCTGAATATTGATATGCCCTATTTGAATTTTACGCACCCTATGATAGAATTTTCACTGTATTTTTTAAAGTGAGTCAGTCACTGAGTCTCATTTATTACCCAAACAAACAATTTGAACTCTTCCGTTCTATTTTCTCTCCGACTATTAATATTCAAACGAAATTTTTTTCATAAATAATTTTTTTTTTACACACAAAATTTCCTTTCTCAGTCGCGCGCAGTGATGCGACCTCTGAGAGATGTGCGAACGATGATGATTTTGATGATTGGCTACCATCCAATAAACAATCCACTATTTTGCTGTTTTTAATTAAAATTTTCAACAAATTTTATTATTAGACCAAAATTCGTTTTTGTATTCATTTTTGCCGAACGACCAGATGTATTAATATAAATGTAAAGTACACAGCGACACGAAACGATGGATGGGATGAGTAATGATTGTTTTGAATTTTTGTGTCCTGACAGACAATCAAACAAACATACCTCCTAATTTGATGGGCATGAAGCGTAATCCGAGGCAAGGTGATTCGCGTTTGATGCGCATATTGCTGCTGCTGGGGCTACTTTGGGAGTTGGTGGTTGATGGAACGACAAATTTCCGTTGTGCAGAAATTTTGAAAGGTATTTTTTTGGTAGCTGCCGAAATTTTTTTTTTAATATTTTTGCATCATTTTTACACTGCTGAAGAGTTTCGTTATTTTTTTTGTCGTTAATTTTACATAAATTTTTATTAGAAACTTTTATGCTACGATTGTAGTTTTATTTTTTTTTTCGTTGTTGTTTCACTTGTTGTTCACTACAAGCGATTTGTATGTATTTCAAATATTTATTATAATATAAAATAGAGACACAAACACCTCTAAACACTGATTTGTACGTTTTTTGATGATGGTTTCCCTTCACTTTATTTCGCTTGGATTTATTTACTTTAATTTTTGCTTAGACAATAAAATTATTTCTCAATAAAATTCAGGTTTTCGTTTAAAATTGATGATGATACTGCTGATATCGCGAGAATTTTAGTTTTTTTTCTCGGTCTAAAATCACTCGAAAAACGATTATAAACACACCTTAAAGTACGGTTAATAAAGGTTCGTACTCGATTAAAATTGTTTCAAGCTCTTTCACGGGCTTTTCACGCAAATTTTTGTCCAAATTTTGCTCTTTTTTTCGGTCGACGAAGGAGCGAAATTTTTTCTTTTATTGTGTGTGATAATAATATAAATATTACAGTTGCGACTTGTACGACTTGCTTCAACGACGAAGACTCAATAGTAGAAAATATGAAGAAATGTCAAGCAGGCAATGTGTTTCAATTTTTCGTATACGGGTCGTGTGTGGCAATTGTGCATGGATGAATCATCGTCTCTTTGTACGTTCATTGTAGGTAAAGTAGGCATGTGTGTGTACATAGCGCGATATCGAATAATTTTGAACAGATGTCTCGTACGTAATATAGAGTTGACTCAGCTGCACGTTCGTCAAAAAATGTGTGAGGGAAAGAGAGAACGAGAGTCGGCAGTTTGAACGTTGTATAAACAGTTGTTACGACATCAGTCGTGAGTCGATTGAACGGTTTGTGAGTCAGTTGGCTTGGATGTTGTTTGATGACAGAATTGAAGGTTTATGAATGGAACGTCATTTTTTGTTGATTCATTTGAAACTTTTTCATGAACTTTAATGACTTTTACTTAAAATTCCTTTGATCAATCGTTTCATTTCCTTTATTGATGGAAAATGTATCAAAACCATGCTTTTGACTCGACTCCCAATTCTGACTTTTGACATGAAGTTTGGCACTGGGATGATGTTAGGGTGTCCTTTATCCATTTTAGATTTAACTTACAAAAATTATTTCCTAATTTTTATGTTTTTTTTATCCATTAAAATGGATTGCTGTGAAAAAATGTTAAAAATTAAAGTTTAGAAAAAACTTACCCACGATGGTCATCCTATTCGGTTCTCTGTCATCGTTCCTCTTGTGAAATCATCTGCTATTGTAAACAAAGAGCTCATCGACTGTAGTTGTTAATTTCTCAGGGATTTTTAAAATTTTATAAAAAAAATGTCTCACCTCATCCAAGATGTCCTGAATCAAGTTCGAGCCCAATTAAACCTCGAAGGTGTCAAATTATGGGATCCTCCTTACTACATCGATCCAGAGCCCATTGACGACAAGTTAGAAGTACGTATGACGTCGTTACAATTAAAAACAAAGACTTGAAGAATTTTCTTTCAATAGGAGTTGGGACGAACCTATGCCCTTGTCTTAAACCTTCCAACTGAAATGTGCGTCGCGGCAGTTAAAGAGCTCCAAAGTAACGCTCTTGAAAAGTTAGCTGCCAAAGCGAAATTCAATGCAACAGGTATTGCTTCGTTAAAGGTGCGAATCCCAAACCAACCGGGAGGCACAGATTTGCACACAGTCGAAGTTAGTTTAGAAGAGACAGGAAGTGCGTTACAGGAGATAATTGCCACGAAATTAAACGTCACAGTTGATAGGTTTGTGATAACACAAAAAAAAATCTACGTGGAAAATTGATATTTTTGGCTTTTCTGAAGCAATTGTAGATTTGCGGACAACAAACAATTCTGATGAAAAAAATTTTCTTCAAAAAATTTTCAACCCAAAATTCCAAAATTGCTTGAAAATCGAAGTTCAGGTGAAATTTTTTGAAAAAAATTTTTTTCACTAGAATTGTTCGTTGTCTCGAGTAGATCATTTTTCGCCAAGAAACATATGCCCGCAAACCTACCATTGCTTCAGAAAAGCCAAAAATATCAATTTTCCACGTAGATTTTTTTCTATGTGTCCTTGAAGTTTTATGAAATATTTTTTTTAGAGTTACTCTCATCTTCTCGGGCCACGTGGTTGATACTGCAAAGACATTATCATCGCAAAATGTGAAAAACAATCAACAATTACTTGCTTTAATTCGCTCAGCGGACGATTCAAAAGATGTTTATGCTGTAACTGCCAAAATCAAAAGTGATGCAGAGCTTTTAATACAAAATTCGTATTCTAATGATTTTCTTGTCATGGAAGATCAGCAAGGGAATCGCATTTACTTACCAGATGCTGAAAACAAAGCCTTGAAACTCGGCTTAGCTCTTCACAAAAAAGGTCGCGTTTACTTAAACCAAGAAAATTTTAACTTGGCATTGGTTCTTTTCTTGGAAGCGGATGAGCAATTTCGCACAGTAGCAAGTAGTTTATTGGAGTCTGTCGATAATTACGCCCTCTTGAATCTGGATATCGTTTGGTGCTATTTGTGCTTGAAAAGTGTGACCCATCTACCGGATGCTGAACGTCGTCTTCAGTTATGCGAAGAGAATTTTCGTCGCAGTTACGGTACAAATTTCAATCGTTTAGTTGACTTGAAGGGATCTGATGGCAACGAAAAAGCTCTCGTTATGAGACTGCATTTGCTCCAAGCTATTCTGATGTTTCACCAAAATCGACGAGGCGAAGCTCAAGCAATGCTCAGGATGGCAGAATCGGAGTTGCTTCAGTTGAAAGTCGATGACGCCGCGTTACAGAGTTTGATCGAGATGGGATATGGCTTGAGTGAAGCAAGGCTTGGGCTTCGGGCGACAGGGAATAATATCGCAGATGCGATTAATAATATCACGGAACGTCGTGAAAAGAAAAAAGAAGCAAGAAAAAAAGCAAGGAAAAACGAAGAATTGCTTGGGAAGGAATTTCGGAGCGGAAATGTCAATCCAAATTCGTTGAAAAAATTAATTGAGATGAATTTCGATAAGGATTTGTCTTCAATGGCATTGGAAAAAGCTGACAATGACATTAACGAAGCGATAAATTTGTTACAGAACGAGAGCGAGGAATTACGAAAGCAATTGGGGAAACGTAAAAAATTCCACGTGGAAGGAAATTTACTTCAAAATGTAAGTTTTTAAGTTTAGTTCCGGTAGATGGCGCTCTTGTCTTTGATAGAAGTTAAAATTTAAAGATTTCAGCGCCATCTGCGACACGAAAACAAGGAGGCTCGTGACTGAATTGCATGAGGAAATCCAAGTGACTGAGTGAGACGAATGAAATTGAATGAAATTTTCACTTTCATTCGTCTCAATTTTGGCTGACCGTCACTATGGATTTCCTCATGCAATTCAGTCACGAGCCTAGGATCTTAACGATCAAGTTCAAATTTTTTTTTAATTTTTTTTTCAGCTCGTTCAAATGGGTTTTCATACTGAACTCGCAAAAATGGCTCTCCAGAATTCCTTTAACAATTTGGATTCAGCTCTGGATTTTTTGCAATCTCTTCGCGATGATGGCAAATATGAAGAGGTTTTGTCAGGTTTAGCTGGGCCATCAACATCTAGTCAACAACCATCGATTCCTTTAGAAGAATTAAAAGAAGCCAAAGAATTTTTCGATAAGAAATTCGCTGAGAAGGAAGCATTTGAGCGATTTAGCGAAGGTTACAACAACGATGATGATGAACATTTGGACTTGCCGCTCACTCAAGAGGAAAGCTTAATTCAAGAGTACAAAGCAGCGTTGAACATGAATTAGTTTGACATGCACACAAAAAAATGTTTTTACACAAAAAAAAATAATATATAAATTTGAAAGTCATCAAAACAATAAAAGATGGACAAAATTAGTAGTTATCGATTGATTGAAATGTCACGATAAGGTCATTGCAACAGGTGAAAATGTTTTGGATTTCACAGATTTTTTTTTAAAGCATCAAGATCACAAAATTATAAGTTGCCTTTAAAAATTCTTTAGATTTTAAAAAAATGTTTTTATTAAAAAATTAATTAAAAATTTAAAAAAATTATCAAATTTTAAAAATTTACAACTTTTCATTAAAAAATTAAAAAATTTTTTATTTTTTAAATAATTTTTTTTTTTTAATTAAAAATTATTAAATTAATTATTTTTCATTTACCTAATATTTTTAAATTTATTAAATTAATGAATATTTAATTTTATCAAAATTTAACAGTATTTTTTTTTTTTAATTTTATTTTTATTAATTTTTTTTTTAAAAAATTTCAGAATTTTATTTCAAACCTGTCAATTTTTTTTTTTTTCAAGTCAATATTTTCTTACTTTTACACATTTTTTGAAAATTTTTGTTTTTCTAACTTTTTAATTTTTTTTACTTATTTTTAATTAAAAATTAATTTTAATTTTTTTTTAAATTTATTTTATAATTTTTTGATTTTTTTTGGTTTTTAAAATTATATGTATCTTAATTTATTTTATTTAATTATTCAAAAATTTATTTTATTTAATTTTCACAATTTAAAAAAGATTTAAGATTTTTTTTTTAAATTTAAGATTTTAAAAATTTTAAATTTATTTAGAATTTTTATGGAATTTTCTTACATACTTTTACATATATTTACACTTCAAATTAAAAATTTAGAAAAATTTTATTTTTCTTTTAAATATTAAATTTTAAAAAATTGTAAAAATTGACAAAATTTCGAAATTGAACTGATTTTAATGATTTTTATTTTTTTTTTTGTATAATTTTTGAAATTTTTTCCTCATGAGGCATTCGAAATAAAAAAATCCCTCATAAAATTTTTTCAAAAATTTTTTTTTAGGAAAAATCCAAAATATTTTCAAATATTGTAAAAGCCTCAAAATGACTTTTGAAAAAAACAAAGCAACTTTTTCACTTAACGTCAAGTTAAACAAAAAAATGCTTTGCAATCGCGTTGACAGATACATGCAAGCCAAACACCCCAAAATCTACGAACCCACTTTCCTTGAAAGCCCTTTTGCGGAAGTCGATTTCCGGGGAAATGGCATTCGTCAAGTTTATCTCGCCCTGACACGTGCCAACTTCATCATCTGCAACGAACGTCTTCCGCCTGCCGAGCAATCTCTCAAAAAATGCAAGAAAAAAATCGATCCTTATGCGGATTGTTTGGAACTTGACAACGTCGTGCCTTACCTCCATTGCGAATTTCACATTTGCAAACGTTTCGATCGAAATTTCCTGCATGTCATCTTGAATCGCGATGCCGAAACCAAAATGTACTTTGAGTTCGGACATCACTTTCATCGTTCCTTCTACTTCATGTGCTGGTCCGATTGCATCGTGAGCATGCCGGAAATCAAAGAAATGCTTTACAGCAAAATTGGCAAAGACACAGTGGATTTTGAGAACGAAAAAGAGGACAAATTTCAGGAAAATTGGGAAAATCCCACAAATTTGTTCGAAAAAACACGAGAAGAAGTCCAGAATTTGAAACGACGCGTGAACAGGTTGAAGAAAAATATCAAAAAACACGTGAAAATCAGCGACGAAAGTGAATCGGAGGAAAAAATGCATCTTTTAGCGGGATGCGAACGAAAATATTCGGGAGACAAAATCGATGTTGAAGCAATGAGACACAAACCTCTGATAGATCTTTACAAGAAAAGTCCCCGGCAAAGCGATAACAGCGTCGATAATATTTGGTTTTGAGTTTTGCGCGCGTTGAAGTCTCTTGATTGAGAGAAAAATAATTCAAAGTAGGGGAAATCGAGTTGAAGCTCATGTCGTGTTTTATTTAATAAACATCAAAAGTTGCTGTTTGTAATTTGTTTATGATTTAATGCACAATGTTGCAACGGTCGAAGGTGATGCCGATCGCAAAAAAAAACAGGTTTTAATATCAAGAAGTTAAGGATTTATTATGTAATTTGCATGAGTTGTTTGCAATTTTTCATTTGAATTTTTTCTGTCATTTTTTGATGTTTCATCAATTTTGAATTTTTGCAGTTCTTTGACGTCATAATAAAAAAAAATTATCTTGAGATGTTAAAAATAATTTTTTGGCTTAAATAAATTAATTAATTTAGGTATTTTTTTTTTTTTTTTTTTTAATTAAAAAAAAATAAATTTTTATGTTAATTAGAATTTTTATTTTTTTTTTTTAATTTAATTTAAATTTTATTTTAATTAAATTTAACTTAAATTATTTTTTTTAATTATTTTTTTTTTTCAAAATATTTTAAAATTTAATTAAAATTATTTTTTTTTTAATTTTAATTTTTATGTCAAAAAAATTAATTAGTGAAATTTAAATTTTTTTATATTTTTTTAAATAAAAATATTAAAAATTAAATTATTAAATTATTTTTGAATTAATTACAAATTTTTAAATTTAAATTTATTTAATTTTATTTCAATTGAAAAATTTTTTATTTTAAATTTTTTTTTAATTTAATTTAAATTTAAAATTTTTGTTTTTATTTTAAAAATTAAACTATTTAATTAATAAATATTTAATATTTTTTCATTTTAATTATCTTTAGGTAAATAATAGGTAATTATTAAAAATTAATTAATTAAAAATTTAATTTATTTTTTTTGTGCTATTTAATTTGAATTATTAATTTTATCACAAAAAAAAAATTTGTAAAATTTAGTTTTGACTGAATCTCAAATTTTAGCTTAAGTCAAAAATTAATTAAATGATTTTTTCAAATTTTTTTTTAATTAAATTTCATGCTAAAAATTGTAAACAAAACTCTCTAAATTTCAACCCATTTATTTAAAAAAAATTTCATCACCTCTTCTGCCCTTTCACGCTGTTTTCAATCAATCCGATAAATATTTTTTTTTCTTTTCAAATCGATTTCTATTGAACTCAACTCCATTGAATGCCAATCTCGTGCTGCAGCTGCAAGAAAAAAAAAATAAAATGAGATGATACATTAATTACCGCGCTTTTTCTTTCGCAAAAGTTACCTGTCAATAGTTTAATGAGCTGCTTGTTGGTTACGAGCTATTAACAGGTCAAGGTCATGATTGTGTTTCATTTGAGATTTTATGAAAAAAAAATTAAAAAATGCAAGAAAAAGTACGCGTGACGATTAAGAGAAAAGAAAAAAAAATTGCCTGCAGCTTCTTATCGACTCTAAATTAATGAGATGTTGATGGATTTTTGTTTAAGTTATTGCAGGTAAGCACAGTTCTAGTTTATTTATAAAAACTCTCACTTCGTGTACTTTCATTTATTTAAATAATCGACTTGGAAATTTGCAGCTTTAATGAAAGAATGGAGAGAATCGTTTTGATCAGTGATCACGCTTTGCTCCATTTCGTTTTTAACATTTTTTTTAAAGTTGTTGTTTTGATGTTTTTTGTGTTGTTGTTAAAAGGTGTTTGCATAAAAATTAAATTTTTGTTTTTGAATGAAAAAAAAAAATTTACCGCATTTTTTTTCGTTTAAAAAAATTATTCGTTCAAAAAATAAAAAAAAAATATTAAAATTAATTTAATTAATTAATTTGGAAATACAAAAAAAAAAAAATAAAAAAAAAATATGAAAGAAAAAAAATTAAAAATTTTATAAAAAAAATTTAATATAAAAAAGTTTTAAAATGTTAATAAAGAAAATTAAAAAAAAAATATTTTTAGATTTTTTAAATTACATAATTAAAATAAAAAATTAATTAAATCGTTAAAAAAAATAATTTTAAGAAAAAATATTTTCTTTTATTTTATTAAAAAAAATATTAAAAATTTTATTGAAAAAAAAAAAAAATAATAATTAATTTAGATTATTTAAAAATAAAGTAATTAAATTAATATAAATAAAATTAAAAGAAAATAAAAATTATAAAAAAAATATGAAAAAAATAAAGTTTACATATTTTAATTTTTAAGTTTTTTTTTTCAAATAATTATTTAAATTAAAATTTAATTAAAAAAAAAATATTAAATAATTTATCAAATTAAAATAAATTTTAATAAAAATTTGAAAAATTTAAATAATTAAAAAAAGCTTTAGAAATAAATCGTAAAAAATTACCGTCTATTAGCGTAATTTTTTCTTTTATAAAAAATTTTTGAACAACAATTATTCAAGTGGAAAGTCACCCATGCGACGTTCCGAACGACTTATAATTTCAATAGATGTCATGTTAGACAATTTATTGTCATGTTATGTTTTTTTTTATTTCATGACGTCTTAAACTCGATCGGAAGTGTGTTTCACGGAATTTTCCAATAACATTTATTTTTTACTGATTTTTTCAATAAAATAATAAAAATAATAAAAAAAATAAAATAAAATAAAATAAATAAATAAATAAAATTAATAAAAAAATAAATAAAATATTAAAATAAAAAAAAATTATAAAAATTTAAAAATTCTTCAATAAAATTCTTTACGGAAGAAACAATAACTCATCTTCTTACGAATAAATCAAAATATTTTTATTCTACGACGACACAAAAACAACAAAAAATTTCAATAATTACCCAAGTAACCAACAAACCAGAAGTTACATGCTACACTAATCACTCAAAAAACAACAAAAATACCGGGCTTCCTCACAGTATTTTGACCGTGCCAGACAATAACATTAACGATCGCACTCACACACCGACATTTCTCGTTGCTCTCTCATTTGCCCCTCTACTTCGTCATAATAATCATCATTGATTGCTCAGCTGGTTGAATATACGAAACGATTACAAAAGACTTAGTTTACTTGAGTTTGTCGGCGTGTTCGGTTGTAAAAAGCGTCTTTTCTTGCATCTCAAGCGTTTACGTGAATGCAGTTTTTTTTATCTTTACTAATTATTCATCATTGATCAATATTTCTTCACGTCACGAATTAAATATTTTTTTACTTGAAACTAAAAAAAAATATTTAAAAAAAAATAAAATTGTAAGCATCTATTTTTTTTTTGTTTGATAAAAAAAAGTCTGTTTGTGCCCCGTTAATCGAAAAAAAATGATAAAAAAAAATAATTTTAATTTTATTTCAATAAAAAAATAATAAAAATTGAGTAAAAGTGTGAAAAAAATTTGTTTAAAAAAATTAAAAATAAAATTTTAATTGAAAGTGCGAAAAAAATTCCATTGAAACAAAAAAAAATTCTAAAACAAATTAAAATTCGAGTCAAGTGAGGACAACAATTCGACGAGTGACCGACATCATTAACAGTCGCAACGACGAAAGAGAAAAAAAACAACCTGAAGACTGGTTTATTACGAAATTTTGTATATTCATGCCAAATATGTAGAAAAAAACAACAACAACATGCACCACTGACTTAGTTTTTGTTCGAAATTTCAATAAAACCTCATAAAAAATGCATGAAAGAGAGGAGAAAATAAAATTTGTGATAAAAAAAATCGTCTCGAAAAAAATGCAGCCGATAGCCGGCACATAATTCGCGAATCTAAACTGGTTATTTGTCTCGCGACTTATGATAATGAGCTGGAACAAGTTTATTTATTTATTTTTTTTTTGCGCAAACCCTTCATTTGACACATTTTCTAATGATTTAAAAATTTGAAAAAAAAATTTTGCTTTGTTTTATGAATTGAAATGCAGTTTCATGCTTCAATGGAGACAGCAGAGCTATTGTTTGGGATTTTTTTTTATGAATTTAACAGTTACGTAATGCAAAAAATAAATAAATAATAATGAAAAATAAACAAAATAATAATCAGTTTTGTAAGAAATTCGCCTTTGGTTAGATGATGATTGACCGTGACACGTTAAAAAAAGACTTGAAGATCTTTGATTAAGAAAAAAAATGAGATTTCGTGTTACTGACTCATCAGAATGAAGCTGTGAATGCAGAAAAAAATCACCTGAAACCAGAAAATTATTAAAAAAAATCTGTTAAAAGTGGAAAAACCTGTTCGATACTTTGTCTGCAGTTTCGTTGCGATGAGTTCTCGATTTCCGTTTTTTCTAGAAAAAAAAAATCAATAATTGAAAGTTAATGTTAATAAAAATTGAGATTTGTCAATATTTTAGTGAAAATGTAAATTCAAAAATTATTTTAAAAAATAAAAAAATAAATAAATAAGAAATTTAAATTAATAAAAAATATATATAAAAAGTGACCGTTAAAATTTTTTTTAAAAATTTAAAAAAATTAAAAATTTTAAAAAATTGACTGAGAAAAAAATTTATTTTAAACTTTGAAACCATCAAAAATAAAAAAAAAATGATCAAAAATTTAAAATTAATTAAATTTCAAATTTTTTTATTATTTTTTTTTTTAATTTTATTTAGTATTAAAATTATCTTGAAAAGATTTTTTTCTTCAAAAAAAAAAAAAAAAAAAAAATTAATTAATTAAAAAAAAAAAATAAAAATTTGAAAAATTTATTTTTTTTGAATTATAATCAAAATATTAAAGACTTAATTTTAACTTTTTTTATGAAATTTACAAATTTTTATTTTGAATATAATCAATAACTATAATTGCAATTTTTAAAATTATTTTAACTATTTATTTTAAATAAAATTTAAATTAATTTATTGAATTATTTTCATTTATCGACAACTACCTAAATTATTTCTTATTAATTAAATAAATTTAAATAAAATAAAAAAAATATTTATTTTTTCAAATTAATAAAAAAAATAACATTTTGTAAAAACTAAGAAATTAATATTTAACAAAATTAAAGAAAAATTATTTAAATCGGAAATTAATTATTTTAATTCAATTAATTAATTTAATTATTATTAATTATTAATTAATTTAATTAAATTTATTATTTTAATAATTATTTTAAAAAATAATTAATTTTATAAAAAAAAACTTCTCAATATCTTCACATCCAACACAAAAAAAAAACTTAAGCCACGAACAAAAGCTAATCAAAGCACGTTGCTATGTCACAATAGGTCACGATTTCGCCAGAATAACCAAGAATCATCGGATATTTTTAGCAGAAAAAAAATTTCCGTCTACTTGCCTGGAATGCAAAATACCGAATTTGTGCTTCGATTAAATTATTCCATAAATTTAAAACTTAACATCAAGCGGAACAATAAAATCATTTTTTATTTCCTACCAAATAAAAATAAGAATCCTAATTGAAGCACATGCGTAAAATAAAAATAAAAACAAAGTGACAAGAAACATACGAGTCCGTCAGAAGAATTTATTACAAAATTTCAAGTACTCAACACGAAGCGTGGCAATAACAAAATCATTGACAAATAATAATAACTGGGCATGTGTGAGTAGGTCAACGAAAAAAATGTATGTTTTGGTATGCGGTATTGCGGCATCGAGGTATGCATGGAACTTGTCAATTGAAATCTGTCAAAGGGAGAAAAAAATTAGAAATTTAATACAATTTTTTATGATCTCAGAACTTTCATTACGAACTTTTTCTTATCTAATTATTTTTTTCTTTGTATTTGTGTTCAAAAGAAAAAAAATAACTTGTACACAAATCGCATACATAATAGATATAATTATCGTTATGCGACTGACAACGAGTTTGAATGAGACACCGACGTAAATGTTAATGCATATGTCGTTAAAGTAATAAAAGTGCGTCACCATGTGCATTTCACTTTTAGTTGTGTGGCTTGGATCTACTTTAAAATGGGCGCATGAGGAGAAAAAATTAATTGAATTTCAAAAGTTGACGCAAAAATTGTCACTACAGTGCTTTTTAATTAATTTTAAAATATTTTTTAATTTTTTTTAGATCCGAAAAAAAAATTTTTTAAATTCATGGATATAAAAAATTAAGAAAAATTCAATTTTTAGTTAAAATTTTTAATAAAAAAAATAAATAAATTTTTTTTTTTTAAAAATTAAAATAATTTTTATTTTTTTAATTTTAATTAATTTTAATAATTTTTTTTAAATTTCTTAATTTTTTTGAAATTTTTATTTTTGCAATTTTTTTAATTTTTTTTTTAATTTATTTTAAATTTTTTAATTTTTATAAAACTTTTTAATTTTTTTATAATTTCTTAATTTTTTTTTAATTCAGAAAAATAATTTTTAATTAAGAAAAAATTAATTTTTTTTAGTTTTATATGAAAATGCAAAAAAAAAATTTTGTACTTTTACTTTGAAATACAAATACGAGTTATGATTACACGACATCTATTATCTATTGTGATTGATGTAAACATATCACAACTACTTTTACAAAAAAAAAATACGAGTAGGTTACTGATACAATTTGTAAATAAATACAAAAAAAAGTTAAAAACAGGTCAGTGATTTTTGTGGATTAAATAATATTTCATATTATGTCGGAATGCATTTTCTTCAGTGCAACGAAAAAAGTGACATAACACAGACGATGACTTATTTCGTCACATCAGAACTAAGAGGTGAATGAATGATAGAATGCAACGGTTCTTTTATTGTCGACATTTCTCATGAGATTTTTATTATTATTGTTCGTTTGTGAAGTGTATAGAGTAATTTGAGTCAGTATTGTTTTAAAAGTATTCAAATATCCATTAGATATTAAAATTATTATATTTATGGTACTAAACATTCACATACGACAATTAGAAAATGAGGTTGTTTGAACCAAAAATGAGCGCAAAATCTTTATTTAGAAATTTTTTTGTGAAAAAAATTAATGTTTTTGAGGTTCAAAGAGAATTTTGACGTGAGAAAGTTAAAAACATTTTTTTTGTGTTCTTAAAATTATTTAAAAAAAATTAAAAAAATTATGAAAATTAATCTTAATTAATTAAATTTTAAATAATTAATTATTTAATAATAATTTATTTAATTTTGTTTAATTTTTTTTTATTTATTTTTTAATTAAGTTAATTTTTTTAAATTATTTAATACTTTAAAAATTTATTTAAAAAAATATGGAAGAAAAAATATGAGTAGCAGTTCAATAAAAATTTCTTTAAATTTAAAAAAAATCATGGAAAATAATTTGGGTGAAAATATTAAATAACTCTTATAATTTGGCATAATTTGTAAAACAAAAAATGTGTGAAAATACCGTAAAGTAGATAATTTTAAAGGAAAATATTTTTTTTCAAAATTTCTTTATTTTTTTTAAAATAAAAAAAAATAATATAAGTCACGATATTTTTTTTTACCTCAATAAAAAATTTTTGACCTCAGACAAGTTATAAATCTTAAAAAAAAATTTCCTCAATTTTCAAGAGCATTTTAAAAATTGAAAAAATTTTACTTCGTAAAATTTAAAAAAAAAATGAACTTGTTTTTAATGCTTTTTATTTTAAAAAATAAATAAAAATATTAAATTTGTATTTTTTTGTTTTTTATTTCTTTATTTTTTTTATTTTTTTATTTTTTTGAATATGTATGTAAAATTACAAATTAAGTTTTGAAATTCTTTTTTTAACTATTGCATTTAACAATTTTGCTAAAAAAAAAGCTGAGAATTTTTTCAAGTTCGTTTAAAAAAAAAACGAATCAACCGCTTGACAAAAACAAAAAAAACTACGTTGACACAGGTGTTCTTGTATAAAGTTTGAAGACAAATGATTCTCGATCTTTGGACTTTACTGAACTTCACTTTCAAAGACAAAGACAACTTTTGTTTGTATAATTTTTCAACAGATTGTTTTTAAAATCATCTACTTTACGGTTCTAAAAAAAAACATTTCTCGATCAACTATTCAAACAAAAAGTTTGGCATTGACAGCAAAAGTGCTAAAAATAAACAGACAGTCAAAAACTGAAACAGGCCCTCGATATTAAGCGCGCACATTTCTCGTGCAACAGGTATATGACCTATTAACCGTCTTTAACTACAAAAAACGCAGCAACAGAATATCGCGGAATGTTTTGAATGAAAAATAAAACATTTATTGTTATATTTTTCTACTTCCTCCATCGACGTAAACAGCGTAGTTTCACTTTTTGCATCGTAAATATTTTTGTTTTGTTTTGAAGTTGGAATCAAACATTAAGAAGTGTACCGCTTTTGTTTTCTCATGAATCAATGTCGAGATTTTTTTAATTTGATAATTTTCACACATTATTGCTAAATTTATAAATTATTCGAATGCAATTGTTATTGATGAATTTTAACCTTTGTGACATTCAATCCTTATCGCAAAACTTTTTTTGATGACTTGTTCCAGTCGTTGCTTCTGTAGATGGTCAAAATTACCTCTAAAAGATAATTTTAGAAACCTTACTTCCTGTAAGTCAAAATTTAGCACCAAATAAAAAAAAATATATGGCGTTAGAATTTTTGTTAAGTCATGCGATTTCTACGATGCTTTTAGAGTTAAAAGTAGCTTGTAAAGACGATCGAGGTAATTATTGTTATTATTTTTCGCGATCTGAGTAATGATGATCATCTTTTTTTAAAACACGGAAAGAGGCGAGTTCACATAAAAAATGATTGGTGAAGCAAAAAATAGTTTTTTATCTTGATCTTTGACCTTTTTGGGATTAAAATGACCTTTTTGTACGTTTTTGTGAAATTTTTTGTTGAAGAGATTGAAGTTTTTACTACCCTATGGGCGGAAAACGGAGCAGGTTGATCCCTTAAGGGATCAGGTTGACCCATCAGGAGTCAATTTGATCCCTTAAGGGAATTTTTTGATTCCTTAAGGGATCAATTTGGTCCATTAAGGGTTCAACCTGATCTTCTTTCGAGTCAGTAATCTGCAGACCCAAAAAATTGAATCTTTCAAGAGGTCAATATGATCCCTTAAGAGATCAATATGAACCCTTAAAAGGTCAATTTGATCCCTTCCAGAGGTCAATTTAATCAATGCAGAAGATCAAATTGACCTCTGAGGGTTCATATTGATCTCTTCAGGGATCATATTGACCTCTTAAAAGATTCTTTCTTTTAATTTTTTGGGTCTGCAGATGACTGACTCGAAAGGGGATCTAGTTGATCTCTTAAGATCTGATCTGATCAGATTGAACCCTTAATGGACCAAATTGATCCCTTAAGGAATCAAAAAATTCTTTTAAGGGATGAAATTGACTCTTGAGGGATCAACCTGATCTCTTAAGGGATCACCTGATCTCTCAATGGATCACCTGATCTCTCAAGGGATCACCTGATCCCTTTTTTTTACTATAGGACTCTTTTTCAAGAGTTAAATAGTAAAGAGTTCCCTCAGGAGACTCGAATCAGGCTTTTAATCAAGTCCTAAAAAGTTTTTTTTATTGAACCTCTTCCATAATTTCGTCAAATTTATTGCTTGGTTTGGATTAATTAGAACAGATTTCAAGCTTCAAAGGTCCTCGAGTATCTTCAGATGGGTTAAAATCATCTTTTTCACGCCTTAACGAATTTACATCCGAAAACAAGACGTACAAAAAATCCATTCATAATGAATTTTCCGGCTCGAAACTACAAATTTAATGTATGCAAACTACCACGAACGTAATAACAACAGTTTTTTTGAATGTAATTACTCACAAGATACTCTTGTATAAAGAACACGATATTTTACAGACAATTCTCATCGACAAGTAAATAAATATTTAAACAACAATCTATAATTATAAATATAACAATCAAGAAATCATGCGTGTGTAATTTAATTTAATTTACTATTTACTATATTTTTTTTCACTGTTTCCAACAACAGCAAGCGGGAAAAGTACGGCGAAATTTTCGTATAGTTCATTGCATGCCGGTAGTAACTTTTACTCGAAAGATCATCCAATGCCAATATGCATTACAGACATGAGTTCACATGATAATTATTGCTTGTTTGCATGATCATCAATTTTTTTTTTCATTTCCACGTGAATTTTTTTATTATTATTATTTTGATTGCTCGATTGCTTATTGAAAAAAAAAATTTTTTTGATTGAAAATTTATTTTACGATCCAAATGTTTATTGAAGAGCATTTTGAGTGATTTAAATGGTACAAGTTTTATCGTGTTTCGAATGTAATTAACATTTGCTTAGTCTCACGTTTTACTTTTCTAAAAAAAAAGTTGTTGAAACAATGAAAATTTACATTTCAATTGAACTCGTCCGAAGTTTTTTTTCACAAATTTCGGTTTTGATCTTTAAACGACGCCGCAAGATCAAGTAGTTCGCGAAATTCTCACCAGATGGCGTCTTCATAACCTTCAATTCAATTCCTTGAAACTTCACGACTTTTCGCAGAAAACAACTCACAGTAGGAATTATTGCATAAAAAAGTCAAGTTCTAGGCCATGAATTCACATAAATCTTTTTATGGCAGTCAAGAACTCGACATTTCATAACCAAAGGTCAATTTGTTACAAGCAGCACGCTATATCATCTTCTGTCAGTAACGCGCAAAACCTGTTTTAATCTCTTTTTTTCTGCAATGTCATTTTTGTAAAAATTTCCTGCGTCAAAAGGTACAATTTAAACTTATTTAAGTGGGCAAAATAATTTTTTTAATTAGATTCGCTCATTGTCTGGTCATCAAACTGCGTGGTGCTGGTCCATTAATCAACTCACCTTGAAAAAATTCGAAACTATTTTTTTTTTAATTATACTTTTCATTCATTTCTATGATATTCTAGTTAATCTTGAAATGTAGAAAAAAGTCGAATGATTGAAATAATGACAGTAACTGCTGGATATGCATTTAAATACGAGTTTCATCACTTAGATGAAGCGATTCTTATCGTCTATAATCTTAATTCACATATTTATTACATTATTTACACAGCAGCATTGCTTACATTATTTATTAGACGTGGTTGTATTGACGTTCAATTAGAATTTATCTCCGTATGTGATAAATCGCTAACCTTTGCATGGTCATAAAATTCCGGAAAAATGCATTTGCTGAATTTATGATTCTTAGAGAATTTTTTTTATAGTTCTAACAACATTGTAGAAGTGTCACGAAGTTAAAATTCTCATTAATCGAAGATTCGTCGATGATAACCCTTTTAATGTGCTTTAAATGATCGTCAAAACAAATCTGATAATTTGTACGTTTCCTGCAATAATTTGTGTCATTTGTGGAGTAATTTTGAACTATTTTTAGCAATGTCCATGGTGAAATCTTGATAAGAATTTTTCGCATTGAATTGTGTGAAAATTTTCAAGTCTTATTAGCTAAAATTCTTAACTTACTGAACTGAAGAAAATCTTGACTAACGAATACTGATCTGTCCTTTAATGTCTCTTAAGTTAAGATAGCTTTAAGTATTAGAATGAGTCAAAACTGCAAATTTATGACTCCTACTGCCAAAAACAGCAAATACTTTTCGTTTAAGAAAAAAATAAATAATTCTTAAAAGTTGAAAAAAATGAAATTATACTTTTTTAAGTTAAATGAAAATTTTTTATAAAAAATTTAGTTATTTCCCTGAGGTTTTTTAATAATTTAAACTAAATATTTAACAGTTAAAGTTTGAAATTTTATTTTATGATTTTGAGTCTTTGAACGCTAACCTTTGAACAAAGGCAACTAAAATTTTCGCCATTTACGAGTACTCTGTGCTTTAGTTTCCATCGATAAGTGATCAAATTTTTAATTTGGCGGAAAATTTGATCAAAAATTATATAAACTTAGTATAAATTACACAAATTCGAGAAAATTTCTTACCTTTGTTTTGTTTTTGCTTCTATAACACGTGGCATGAATCCAATCAGCTGATATTTAATACTAAGTTTCACCGTAGATGTCGCTTTAGATTCAAGCTGTCAAACTTCTTTCTTCAAAAATGTGGTTAAAATTCAAATATTTTCTGAAAAAAATAAATAAAAAAAAAATAAAATAAATAGTTTAAAAAAATTAAATTAATTTTAATTATAACTAAAAAAATTAAATTTTTATTAGAAATTCTTTAAATTAATTTTAATTAAAATTTAAAAAAAATTTAATTTTTATTAAAAATTCTCTAAAATAATTTTTAATTAAAATTTAAAAAAAAATAAATTTTTATTAGAAATTCTAAAAATAATTTAATTATCATGCAAATAAATGAAATCTAAAAATATCCTTGAACCAAAATTGATAATAATAAAACATAAACACAACGTAAAGCAAATTTAAAAATTTAATAACGGACTCGATCGACTTAAACGGACTCGACTCACAATGTCACTGCGAACAATTCAGATAGAAAAAAAAACTGTACATAATTTATTGTCGCTTAATAACTTGTAATTACGACTTTTTTCTAATTTTAGTTAGAATTAAAATTTTATTTTTGTCTCTAATGTAATTGTAACACATTTAAATGTAAAAAAATCTCCTGATAACCTTAAAACCAGCTTTGTGCGATAGGTCAACAAGTATAGTGTATTTTTCACGATCGTTAAAATTAGATCAATGTACAATAATAATAGATCAAATGTGAAAAAAATGTGAGTTATTTGCGTACAAAACGACTTGTTTGTTTATTTTTTCAGTGATTTCAGTCATTTTTAGTAACGCAAACAGATAACTGCCGCAAACAGACAGAAAAATTGATTTTTAAACGTTTTTTATTTAATTAATTTTTTTTTTCATAGAATGATCAACTGAAAAATGTTTCAACCGCACGTCAAGAGGCAAACCTAACGGTTAAAGAAGAGAAAAAAAATGAAGTTCAATTAAAAAACAAACAAAAATTCGGTGAATGAAATATCTATAAGTAACGGTCAGTTATGTGGTGTTACATCAACTAACGAGCAGATAGTAAGAGTGAATTAACGCAGAGAGGCGTGGTGAGAGAGAATCGTTCAAAATAAAAAATTTTAAATTTGGGTCAAGTTTAGACACGTTTTGTGTCGTCGTCGCTCTCTCACAACACTAACACAGAGACCCATTTTCACGTAAAAAAGTGCAATTTTTGGCAAAAACATGCGGCTTTTCGGAGTCAAATATAACGGGACGCATGTCAAGGCGTTGCTGAGGAAGGATTATCTCGTCAGGAAACGTCAACCGTGGATGACACTTGTGCAGTATATTTGGCCATGTGTGATATTTCTTGCCTTGTATATTTTGAGGAATCGTTTTAAGGCTTACACAGTGGAGGAATGTCAATTTCCGACGAGGCAGTTGCCGTCGCCGAATAACTTGCTGCCATTTTTCCAATCGTACATTTGTTCCATAGAAAATAAGTGTTTTAGTCCTAAGGAGTATAAGGAAGTGCCGGATTATGAGGATGCACCGTAAGTAAAATTTTTTTTATTTTTTTTTTTATTTTAAATAATTTTTGAGAATTTTTTTTTTTTTAATATTTTTAAATTTTTCAATCATTTAAAACAATAAATATAAATAAAATATTCAAATATTTTTATATTTTTTAAAAATATTAATGTGAAAATAAATTAAAAATAAAAAAAATTATTGAATAAATTATTAAAATTTAAAAAACAATAAATAGAAAATTTTCATTAAAAATATTTTTTTAAATAAAAAAAATAAATAAATAACCACTACCATAAAATATAAAAATAAATTGAAAATAATTAATTTAATAAATTATTAAAATAAAAAAAAAATAATTAATTTTTTTTTAAATAAGAAAAAGATAAGATTTTTATTAAATTTAAATTTCCAAAAATAAAATAATTTTTTTAAACAAAAAAGAAATTTAATAATATAAAATTAAAAAAAAAATAAATTATTATTTTTTTTTTGAATTATAAAAAAAAAATTAAATAAATAAAATTTTATTATTTTTTTTTTGAATTATAAAAAAAATACAATAAGTAAAGGACAAAAAAAATTAGAAAAATTTAAAATTTAATTAATTTTAATATTAATATTTATTTAATTAATTTTTTTTAAAGAAAATAAAAAATTATAGAAATTTTTTTTTTAAATATTCTAAAATTTTAATTAAATTTTGACGTTAATAATTTAAAAATTTAATAAATAATTTTTTAATTTAATTTTATTTATTTTTTAAATTTAATTTTATTTTTTTTTTTAAATAAATAAATTTAAAATTTTAATTAAAATAAAAAGAATTAAATTTGTTTTTAAATTAAAAATATGAAAAAAATAAAATATTTGAAAATTAAGGAATTCTCAAAATTAAAAAAAAAAACTCGTAGACTGAATGCACTTTAGAATTTTACGACATTAATTTCCAATTTCATAAATTATTTATTTATACGTAACGAGCAACGAGCTATCATCATCATCATTCAGTATCAAGATTAATTTTTTATCGAGTGTTACGTGAGGTTAATATTTATTCCTGACTCACCATCCGATTAAATCTCGAATGAATAAAAAATTCCTCTCATATACCTAAATGCTCATGATTGTCTGTGATTTTCCGATATAAAAAAAAATATTCAATAACGTTCGATCATTAACCCGTTTCAGTGTGACGCCCGTGCTGAACATCGTGCAAACATTCCTGAACGAGGAGAAGCTCTACAAAGCCGTCATTAACTTGCCAATCGAGAAAAATATCATCGGGACCGTGATTTCGGTTGTCACGCATCCACAATTCAAATATATCGAAAGCAATGGCATGCGACTCGGAAAACTTTTGCCGGAAGTCGAGAAAATTATTGGCGCCAATTTCGATCCGGACAATTTGTTTTCGGATTCGAGCACTTTTTCGAACTTTGGCAAGATTTTGTGTCATCATCCGTTCCCGCGAGGCGACAGTATTCGGTTTGTCAACAACGTGCTCAACTCTGAAGACTACAATGGAGCTGATAAACGGGAAATTAATGCTTTGCCAAGTGAGTTTTTTTTGCATTTTTTGTGTTTTTTCTTATTTTTTATTTTTTTTTCTTGTTTTTATCAGCTGATTATTGCAAGCAGTTGTATATGGACGTGACAAACTCAAATTATGGGAAAATCACATGGTCCCATATAAAGCCCATTATTCAAGGGAAGATTTTGTATGGACCTGATAATGATCACACACGTGAGATAATTCAACTTGTAAGTAATTGTTGTTTTATTTTTTTCACACGAACGTTTAAAAAATTTAGTTTGATTAAATTTTAAAAATAATTATTATTTATTAATTAAATTAATTAAAATTAATTAAATTAAATTAAAATATTTTTTTTTTGAAAAATTAAAAAAAAAATTTTTGAGGGTTTGTTTTAAAATAAAAAAATTCAAAAAATAATTAAATATTTAAATTTAAATAAATTGAATTTTAGATTAAAAATAAATTTAATAATAATATTTAATAAATTATTATTTAATTTAAAAAAAAAATAAATAATTATTTTAAAAATAATAAAGTTAAATTAAATTAAAATTTTTATTTGAAAGTTAGAAAAAAATATTTAAAATTTATAAAAAAAAATATTTAAAAAATTTTTAATGATACAAATTTATTTTAAAAAAAAATATTATGATTAAATAAAAAATAAATTTATTTAATTTTAAAATTTAAATTAAATTATTAATTAATTAATAATTATTTTTAATATTAAAAAATTAATAAATTAAAAAAATTAAGAAAAAAAAAATTAAAAATATAAATTTAAATAAAATTAAAATTTTTGAAAAAATAATAAATTCATTTTATTTTAATTTAATTTATTAAAATTTGAATATTCATTTAAATTTAAATAATTTTTAATTTTTTTTTTTTAAATTTTTTATTTATATAATAAATTATTATAAATTGTAATAAATTATTTTTTTAAATAAATATTTGTATCATCAAAATTTTTGTTTATTTTAATTAATTAATTTATATTTTTTTTTTTGCAGGCAAATCAAACATTTTCCGACATGGCCCGTCTCAAAGTCTTCCTGAAAAGCATCGACACGACTTTCGATCTCCTCAAAAACGATGAAGAGTTCAAAGCAAAGTTCAACTCTCTCATCCGGCTGGCAAATAACGATCTCATCAAAAAATTAGCGGGCGACGCTTTCAATCCGGAAGCCATCGAACAAACGCTCAACGGAATTTTGAACGACAAACGAATCTCGAGCACAGTTCGGGTCATTTCAAATTTATTCGATTGTTATTCCGTCGATCGATTTATCCCAGTTGCGTCGGAAACAGCTTTGGAGGATAAGGCTTTCCAGCTGAGTGACGACAAACTTTTGTATGCTGGGATTTATTTCAACGAAAATGCCAAAACGAACGAGACTTCGTACAAAATTCGCATGAATATTGATGACACTCCCGTGACGTCAGAAGTGCGAAATCGCTTTTGGTTCCCGGGACCCGAAGGAAATATGGCGCTTGACCTTCGCTACCATCGTGGATTCGCCCAAATTCAACAAAGTGTCGATATGGCGATCATTAAAGTGCAAAAAGAGAAAAAAAAGAAGCACAGCGGTGACGCACTTGATCCCGTTTTTGAGTCATGGGACAACGAATATGCCTCGAGCACCCCATCTGGAGCCTTTCCAAAGGTAAATTTCGATGATGAGGACGATGATGGGTTTGATGAGTTCGATAGTGATACAAGTGCGGGCGATAAAGATGTCAAAGTATCGATTGGACTTGGAAATGGCGGCGACGACGACGGATTTGGGAGCTTTGAAGATGATTCTGATGAAGAAACGACCAAAAAAGTCGAAGTCAGTAGCACAACAAATCGTGTGAGCACTTTGGCGGAAGTAACGACGACAATTGGACCGGATCAGGAAGCAAGTCCAACGACAACGACTCCTGCAAGCACGACAAAAGTCGAAGAGGATAGTTTTGAATCGTTTGGCGAGGAAACTGGGGGCACGAGAGAAAAACGCCAACTTGGTTCTTTGTTGGATCAATTCTTCCCAAGCGGTAAAAAGAACTTTACGCCGACTTTGGATGACATGAAATATTATACGAAGCAGTTTCCGTATCCGAAATATGAGGCAGATGAGTAAGTTTTGACTAAAGTTAAAAAAAAAAATTTTTTTATGATTTTTTTCTTAAATATTTGTCTTTTAATTTATAAATAAAGGCAAAATTGAAGGAAAAAAAAAAATAAAATTTTAAGAAAAATCTTTTATTTAAAAAAATTTTTTTCAATTGATTTTTTTTTATTTTTGAAAATTTTTTAATTTAAAAAAATTAAGGTTTTTAATTTTTAAAAACAAAAAAATCTCATGCTTTATTTAAATTAAACCTAGAATTAAACTAAAAGAATTCATTTTAAATTAAAATTTCAACACAAAAAAATTTTCAAGGAATTCTTTAAAAAATTATTTTTTCAAATTTAATTTTTAAAAAATTTTTTAAGGTTGCCTCTTGCTTCATTTAAAAAGCCTTTAAAAAAAAATTGACAAAATTACTATTTTTCGTAATTTTTCGGATTTTTAATTAAATTAAATTAATTTTTAAATTTATTTTTTTAATTTTATTTTTTTAACTATTTTAAATAATTTTTTATTTCATTTTTTAAATTTAATATTTTTTTTAAAATTTTTTGTAAGATTTTTTTTTTAATTTTTGACTTTATATCAAAAAAAAAATTAACTCTAAAACCTTCAAACAATTAATAATATTTAAAAAAAAAATTCAATTTTTTTAGAAAAAATTTCAAAAATTTTTTTTCCATTAAAACTCGATTTTTTAAAAGACAAAAAATCAAAACAAACCTTGAAAAAATTAAAAATATTTTTTTTCAAACTTTTTTTTTATTTTCAGCTTCAAAAAGGGACTTTACCTTGCCCAAGCAGTACAAATGTCCTTCTTCTTCGCGTTAATCGTACAAATAGCATCGTCCGTACGTCAACGAGTTTGGATGAAAGAATCCGGCAACATCACCCTCATGCGTACAATGGGCCTTGTCAAATCAGCCGAGATCATTTCGTGGCTTCTCACATCAATTCTCGAGTTAGCGATCATCATGTTTTTAGTTCTCTTAATTTTATACGTTGGCGGCATCCTCGTCACTTCCTCAAAGTTGTTCATGTATGTCTTTCTCATGGCGTTCGGATGTTGCGTCGTCAGTTTTTGGTAAGATTTGAATTTTTTTTTTAATTTTTGAAATTTTTTAAAAAAATTTTTTTTTTTTTAGTTTCATGTGTTCGACATTTTTCTCCTCGGCGAGCATCGGAACAGTCGCATCTGTGATATTTTTCCTCATAACTTTCATGCCGTACATTTTGATCATCTCCCTGGGCGCCACATTACAAGCCACGAGCAAATTTATCGCAAGTTTATTCGCTTCAACGGCCTTTTGTTATGCCTGGCGCTTCATAATGCGCACGGAATTGCAACAAAAAGACCTCGGATTCGGAAATGCCTTTGACGGCGACATCACAGAAAACGATTTCAAGTTTGGATTTTTCATGATTTTGCTTGATACGTTAATTTATGCCGCTATCGGGGCAATTTGTGAGAAATTTTTGTACGGTAAGACACTTTTGACCTTTTATAATGTCTCGAAATGATGGTTTAACCCCTTTTTTATTCGATTTTTAGACGATAATAACTTTTATGAAGTGACCCGCAAGAACATCGACAAGAATCACGGTGCGGAACTAACGAACGTGACGAAAATTTATGATGGCACGAACAAGAAAGCGGTCGATAATGTCTCGTTAATACTGGAACGTGATCAAGTAACGGCTTTGCTCGGGCGAAATGGCGCCGGAAAGTCCACGATGATGTAAAAAACTCATTTTTCCGCTAAAAAATTGATTTTAATTAAAAATTTTCTTTTAGAAAAATGTTAACGGGACAATTACAACCCACGGATGGAAATGTTGTCCTTCCCCCGAACTACGATCTCATCACCGGCAACAAAAATAACCAAGAAAAGATCGGATTGTGTGCTCAAAACAACATTTTAATACCAAATCTCACTGCAAAAGAGCATCTTGAGCTTTATGCGAAGATAAAAATGCGCAGCGGCTTCAACTCGGAAATCAAAAAAACCCTCACGAACCTCAAATTTGGCAAATACAAGAGTTACAGTGCCCAAGAACTGTCCGGCGGCTACAAGAGACGCCTTTGTATCGCAATAGCTTTCATCGCGTCGCCAAATTTGGTGATTTTAGACGAGCCCTGTTCCGGCGTCGACACGAAAGCCCGCAAAAATATCTGGGATCTCATCGAATTATTGCGAAAGGGGCGTGCTGTTGTGCTTGCCACGCATTTTATGGACGAAGCGGAGCAACTTGCCGATAAAATTGTGATTGTCAATCAGGGTAAAATTGTCTCCGAAACGACTTTGGATACGTTAAAACATGAATTTACGAAATTTTTCGAGCTAAATATCGAGTTTCAAGGCATGAATGAACGCGATAAGACCCTAATTTGTGATAATATTCGCAATAGTATCAAGGAAAAAATTCCCGGAGCGCATGTTTCGAACTCTTCTTCGAACATTTACTCGTTAAATGTCCCCTACAAAGACTCTAAACAGGATTATTACGACTTTGAGACGATCATCAAGTCGTTGGAACGGCTTCAGAACCAGAAGAAAATCCATTCGTTCAATATAACAACCAAAAATTTGAGTGACATCTTCAACAAGTACAACGAATATGAGATGAACGGCAATGGAAATCACGAAATTAACGGAAATTCCGACAATATGCACGAAATCCCGATCAAAGATGTCGAGGACGAAGCGGAAATTAGCACAAAAACGATCGTTTTGTCGCTTTTCTGGAAGCGAATGATTCATTTTATGCGAAATTATCGCATGTTGTTGTGCATTTTGGTGCTGCCAGTCGTTTTTGAGTGCATCGCCATGATTTTTTTGATCATCAGACCACCGGGAGAGTTCGACACGGCATTAGAATTATCCAAAAATTTGTATCCGCGAAGTACGGAGTTTTACAGCTTCGAAGAATCGTCGGATCCGAATGACACGTTTGTTCCGTATGCGAAGAGGATTTATGGGGATTTGGTTGAACATTGCAGCGGAAGTTGCGAAATCTTCAAAGACTCGAGGGAGACGTTTGATTGGCTGCTGAAGACGAATGATGAGTACATTGAGAGAAGATATGGCGGGATAAGTGTTAATCGGAGCAATTTGGCGATTTGGTATAATAACAAGGGGTATCATGCGATGGCGTCGTACATGAGTGTGTTGAATAATGCGATTTTGAGGAGAGAATTGAATGATTCGAGTTACTCGATTAAAACTGTGAATCATCCGTTGAAGTTGGGAGATGATGGATTGAGCTTTACTTCAGTGTAAGTTTTAATTTTATTTCACTTTTGAAGTGGTTTTAGAGCATTTTAAAATATTTTATCAAAAATCTTTGAAAAAAAATTTTTTGAAAAATTTATTTTTTTTAAAGCTAATATGTATGACAATAATAGCTTAAAAATCTTTGGAAACCTCTAAAAATGTGTAAAAAATTTGTAAAAGTTTTGATTTTTCGGAAAAACTCTGGAACTTATGATTATTTAAATTTTTTTATTGAAATATTGTGAAAAATATCGATTCGTCAATTAATTAAAATTTATTTTATTTTTTAATTTAAAAAAAAAAATTAAAAAATTAATTTCAATTGTTAACAAGTTACAAAAAAAAAACAAAATTAAAAAAAATAGAAAATTTTTGAAAATTTATTAGAAAATTTTATTAGAAAATGTTCAGAAATTTGTAAGAAAATTTTTTAGAAAAAAAAATTAATTAATTTTTATTTTTATTTTAGAAAATTTTAAAATTTTTTTTGAACTTTTTGTCCTATTTTCAAAAGAAAATTTTTATGGGGCAAAATAAAAAAAAAATTTAAAAATTTAATAAAAATTTTTATTTCCAAGCTTTTCATAAAACTTTGAAAATCTTTTAATTTATTTTGTAATTTTTGTATTAAAAACTTCGGTACTTATAAAATTTTCTTTTAAAAAATTTTTAAAAAAATATTGATTCGTGAAATAATTAACATTTATTTAGATTTTTTTTTAATTTTGAAAAGTTTTGAAAAAATTATAAAAATTAATTTAAATTGTTAAAAAATTATCCAAAAAAATTAAAAATCAAAAATTGTTAAAAAAGTTGGCATTTTGTATGAAAAAAAGTGTTTCATATTTTATTTTTTTTTGTTGCCCCCCCCCATTTCGAAAAAAAGTTTTTGGGACAAAAAGTTCGAAAAAAATTTGGAGCGGCCTTAATTAATTTTTTTAAAATATTTTTAGAAAATTTTTTGAAAATTTGGATTTTTTTTAAATCCTTTAGAAAACTTTTGGATTATTTTTTAGAAAATTTTTGGAAAATTTTTAGAATTTTTTTTGGAAAATTTTTTAGAAAACTTTTGGAGAGTTTTTAAAATATTTTTTAGAAAATTTTAAATTTATGGAATAATTTTTAGAAAATTTTTCATTTTCAATCATGAAAACTTCAAAAGTTTGAAATATTTATCAAAAATTAAAACAAAATTATAAACTTGAATAAAAAAAATATGAATTTTGAATATTTATAGAAAAATCGGAAAACCTAAAAATGTTAAAAATAAATTTTTAATCATTTTTTTATTTTTTTTTAGATTAACTCAAGTAGCTGACGCCGGAGTGTCTTTAATTATCCTCATCGCCTTCAGTTTAGTGCTTGCTGGAGCTTCTGTCTACATCGTCAGTGAACGTTTGAACGGCGAAAAATTACAACAAAAGTTATGCGGCGTCAGTTTCCACACATATTGGGGCGTCACGTTCTTTTGGGACTTCATTGTAAGCCAAATTTTCATTTTTTCATCAGAAATTCATTCAAAAATTTTTTTTTTCTTTTAGTTATATGGCTTAGCTGTCATCGCCGCTGTAATTGTCTTCCTGATTTTCAATCTTCCGTTGTACGTGGATCGAGATCAACTACCAGGAATTGTTCTTTTACTCTTTCTTTATGGATTTGCGACTATCCCAATGGTTCATATCGTCGAAAAATTGTTCACTGACGCCAGTTTCGCCAATATGACAATTTTTTGCATGAATGTCATCGTTGCGCTTGTGACCTTGGCTGTTATTATTCTCATGGATGTCTTGATGGAAACGGACGAGGACGAAGAATGGCGAAATTTCATGAATCGAGCGTTTTTGGTGTTCCCGCAACACGCTTTGGCCGATGGATTGTTGGAAATTTGCAAAAATTACATCACCTCGAAGGTTTTTGAGCGTTATTACATCAACACGTACAAAAGTCCCGTGGCTTCGGATTTGCTGCTGCCTCATTTTGCGGCATTAATTACCATCGGAGTCGTTTGTTTGTTCATCAATTATGTCATCGAGAGCAAATTAGTGGAAAAAATGTTCACGAAAAACGAAAGTTCGGCAGATGAGACTCCAGCATCGTCGGAACTCGAATTTATTTCGATCCAAAATACGATGAAACGCTTCGATTCGTACGACATGGCACGTCAAAATTGCGCCTTGAACGTCGTTAATGTGCATAAAAGGTATCGCGGGCACAGCGATTTTGCCGTGAAAAATGTTTCGTTCCACGTGAAGGATGGCGAATGTTTTGGGCTTTTGGGAGCGAATGGCGCCGGCAAATCCACACTTTTTGGCATTTTGTCGGGACAAATTCTCCAAACTTCGGGTTATGTCAAAGTTCGAACGGAAAAGGGAATTTCTTATTGTCCGCAAACGAATGCTTTGGACCCGTTACTGACGGTTGAGGAAGTAATTCGCTTCTATGGGCGCTTACGAAAAGTTCGTGACTTGCAGGAATTAACAAATCGCACACTGACGTCACTGCATCTTACGCAGTACAAAAATGTGTTGGTCAAAAATTTGAGCGGAGGCAATCGAAGGAAACTTAGTGTGGCAGTTACGTGTTTCGGTAACACGAATGTCGTTTTGATGGATGAACCAACAAGTGTAAGTAACTTTTTTTACTTGAAAAAACGAAAATTTTAATGATTTTTATTGCATTTGATGAAAAAAAAATCAAAATGTGCATTGGGTCAAAAAAAATTTTAAAAATGATTTTTCATAAAAAAATTGAAAATTGTAATTGGAGAAATTTTTTTGATGTCAAAAAAAAATATTCATTGAGGTTAAAAAATTGAAATTTTAAAATGTGCATTGGGTCAAAAAATTTGAATGTTCATTGGGATAAAAATTGAAAATTTGTAATTGGAGAAATTTTTAAATATGCATTGGGTCAAAAATTTTAATGTTCATAAAAAAATTGAAAATGTGTAATTGGAGAAATTTTTAAATATGCATTGGGTCAAAAAATTTAAATATTCATTGAGGTTAAAATTGAAAATGTTTAATTAGGGAAATTTTAAAATATGCATTGGGTCAAAAAATTTGAATGTTCATTGGGGTAAAAATTGAAAATTTGCAATTGGGGAAATTTTTAAATATGCATTGGGTCAAAAAATTTTAATGTTCATTGGGGTAAAAATTGAAAATGTGTAATTGGAGAAATTTTTAAATATGCATTGGGTCAAAAAATTTGAATGTTCATTGGGGTAAAAATTGAAAATGTGTAATTGGAGAAATTTTTAAATATGCATTGGGTCGAAAAATTTGAATGTTCATTGGGGTAAAAATTGAAAATGTTCAATTGGGGAAATTTTTAAATATGCATTGGGTCAAAAAATTTAAATGTTCATTGGGATAAAAATTAAAAATATGCAATTGGGGAAATTTTTAAATATGCATCGGGTCGAAAAATTTGAATGTTAATATTTTTTTTTCATTTTTTCATTAAAACAGGATATGGACCCCATCACCCGTAGCTTAGTGTACAAAATAATCAAAGAATTGATAAAAAATAATCGAGCTGTGATCCTCACATCGCACAGTATCTCCGAAATTGAGACAATTTGTGATCGAATTGCCGTTCTAAAGGACGGCAGAGTCCTTTCAACTGGCACACCGCGTCAACTGAAGGACAATTACGGTAACAGTTACGTCGTTACCATCTTCAGCAATGACCCAAATAGCAGCAATGTCGACATCGTAAGTTAATTTTTTGTTCAATTTTTGAATTTTTTCATTAAAAAATTTTTTTAGGACATTCCAACTGAATTCCCAACCGCAACGAACGTTGTCAAGCAAAGTCATTCCACAACATTTATTGTCAAAGTTAAATTTAACGACGATGAAATCGAAAACGTGAGTCAAATTTGTTATTTTTTATTTAGAAAAATTGGAGAAAAATTATTTTTTTGTTTTTTAGGGTGACATCGCAAACACACAATATCACGATTCCGAAGACAAAGTGCTGCTCAGTGATCTTTTTGCCAAGCTGAATGTCCTCAAGAGCAGCAAAAACATCCTTTATACCGTCTCCGAGTGTCTCTTGGACCGCATTTTCGACTCCATTCTCGAGAGTGATGTCAAAACTAGCAGGAAAACTGGTTTCATGAATCATGCTTACAACGGAACCAGCGAGACGAGAACTTAATGTCATCCTTGCTCAAGTAGTTTTAAGCTTTTGTAAATATTTTCATGATGCGGGCATTCACGATATTAAATTTTAGTACTTAGGGAAATATTTTTACATCCAAGAGGGACCAATGTAGATGAAAATAGTGATCAATTCTAGAGGACTGTAAATTTTTTTGATATTTAAGGGAAATTTGTCAATATTTTATTAGTTTTAATGAATTTAAAAAATAAAAAAATTAAAAATAATTCAATCAAAGCAACCAAAAAAATTTTTTCATGTCAAAATATTTTTTTAAAAAAGAATTTTTCCTAAAATGACTGAATCTGAGGCAGAAACTTCAAAAAAATCCGAGAAAAATTCATATCCTCATGGCATTTGGTTCATTCTCAGCAACGAATTTTGCGAGCGTTTTAATTTTTATGGCGGGAGAGGTAATTTAATTTTTTTTTTTTTAATTAAAGATTTTTTTTATAAAAAATTTAAATTTTTAGCTGTTCTCACGTTATTTTTAGTGGAAAAATTGAAATTTTCTGAAGATGATTCCACGATTATTTTTCATTCGTCGTACGCCTTGACGTATTTAATGGCGCTTTTAGGCGGAATATTGGCAGATAATTTTTTCGGGAAATATCACACGATATGGGCAGGCTCCGTCGTTTACGTTATTGGGACTTTGCTTTTGACATTTTCTGCAATTCCAAAAATTGCTGGAGCGGTTGGTATTTGGTAATTGAATTTTTAATGATTTTTTTTTTTTTGAAATTGAAAAAAATATTAAATTTTAAATTTAAAAATATTTTTAAAAAAAAATTAAATTAATGAAAATATTTTTTTTTAATAAAAAATTTTAAACTTTTTATCAAGTTTAAGTTTGAAAATTTTTAAAAAATAATTTTTTATATTTTATAATTAAAACTTCGTACTGAGTTAAAAAAAAAACATTTTAATTTAAAAAATTATTTTTATTTTTTTTTTTTTATTTTTTTAATTTAAAAAATTATTTAATTATTTTAAAAATATTTCAGAATTTTTAAAATTAAATAAAAATTAAGTAAGAATATTTTTTTTAAAAAACTCTTCATTTTCAGCTTTTTTTCATTAATCCTGATAGCAATCGGTTCAGGAGGCATCAAACCCTGTGTCTCCTCCTTTGGCGGAGAACAATTCAAACTTCCCGAGCAAAGTCGACAACTTGACTCATTTTTCCAACTTTTTTACTTCATGATCAACTTTGGATCTCTTCTCGCGACAATAATTACTCCAATTGCCCGAGACGATGTTTTTTGTTACGACGAACCAAATTGTTATCCACTCGCGTTTTTCATTCCAGCTGTCTTGATGACTCTGGCACTTGTTATTTTTTTCGCTGGAACCCCATTGTACGTCATCAAAAATACTTATGGAAATTCCTTGGTCGATGTTTCATTGACTATTAAGGTTTGTATCGCTAAAAAAAAGTGAAAAAAATTAAAAAAATTGTTATTGAAATTTTAAAAGAGTTAAAAAAAAATTAAAATTGTATTAAATTTAATTTTAAAAAATTATTTGAAATTATTATTAAAAATCTGATTTTAAAAATTTAATTAAAAAATTTTAAAATCTAAAAAAAATTTAAAAATATTTTTTTAAACGTGTAGAAATCAAATAAAAAAAATTATTAAAATCTTCGAGAAAATTCTAAAATTTAATTTTAATTAAAAAAAAAAAAATAAATAAAAATGTGTGAAAAAAATTATTTTTAAAAAATTTTAAAAAATATACAAAAATTTAATAAAGAATAATTTTAATAATTTAAAATTAAATTCAGTAATAATTTTAAAATTAAAAAAATAAATTAAATTAAAAAATAAAATTAAATTAAAAAAAAATATTTTTGATTTAAATTAAATTAAAATTAATTGAATAAAATTGATTGAATTAAATTAAAAATTTTATTTAATTAAAATAATAATTTTTTTCAAAAATTATAGAAATTTATTTTTAAAAAATTTTTACTGAATTTTCTCAAACAAAAAATTAATTAATTTTCATTTAAAAAATTTTCACAGGACGCCATCATCGGCAAAATAACTCGCGTAACAAATCCGAGCCCGCAAAACTAAATTGGCTTCTTTACGCCCATCCAAAACACGATTTCACCGCAATTCGCAATGCAAAAGTTTTATGTGGCTTGTGTTTCCTTTACATCCCGCTACCGCTTTTTTGGACCCTTTTCGATCAACAAAGCAGTCGATGGACCTTGCAACAAACGTATCTCGACAACGAAGTCGGTCCTTATCGCATCTCAGCAGGACACATGCACGTTTTGAACCCCCTGCTCGTAATGATCCTCATTCCGGTTTTCAAATTCGCAATTTACCCTTTGGTCGAACGAATCGGCATCAATTCTCCCTTGCGGAAACTCATTTGCGGCGGATGTCTCGCAGGACTCGCTTTTTTCGCGTCTTTTTTGTTGGAAACTGCTATTTTCAACGCAAAACCGAAACTTCCGGCAGCGGATGAGGCACATTTTCGCATGTATAATGTCATGCCGTGTGCTTTTGATGTCGAAATTAAAGGCGAACCGTCGGATTTGAAGTCTTTTGTGATGGATATTCTCGAAATGGACGAGAAATTAGACTTTTCGGGGTTGAATGAGACAATTTCTTACGACATAACGATCATTCCGTCAGACGATTCATCAGATGAGGAAGCTACAAACCCGAGATGCACCGTTTTGAGCTCCGTTTTGAAGGTGATTCCGGGAAAAGCTGTCGGATATTTCATCACGTCTGAAGGAAATTCAACGAAACTCGTTCAATTTGACGATTCGCCGGCCCAAGATCACATCGGAAGAGTAATTTTGAGGATTTTGACCAGTTTTGAACGAAATCACACGCTTCAGGTCAAAGAAAAAGACTTGGATGTCTTCAAAAATGTCACGAATTTGATAAAAGGAGACACAATTCCGGTTGGAAATTATCGAATAACCATCGATGATGGAGATTCAATCGTCTGTAATGGCACAAAAGACTTCAAGCTCAAGGGAGGAGGTGTCTATGTCATCGTTGTCGACGAAATTGAGTCTAATAACTTCGTAAGTTTTGAAATTTTCAACAATTTTTTACTAAAAAATATATTTTTCCTTCAGAAATGTGCGATTTTCGTCATAACTGAACCAAATTCCATCAACGTTTTATGGCAAATCCCCCAATTTCTCCTCATAACGATGGGAGAAATCATGTTTTCAATTACTGGCTTGGAGTTTTCCTTCACCGAAGCCCCAGCCTCGTTAAAATCCACCATTACAGCAATTTGGTTGATCACTGTCGCCCTCGGAAACATCATTGTAGTGATTTTTGCCAAACTGAGACTCTTCGAGGAACAACTTTGGGATTATTTGATGTTTGCGGTCTTCATTTGGATTGACATGACAGTCTTAGCGGTCCTTGCGTGGCAGTACAAAAGTGTCCCAAATGACCCTGAAGTGTGGATTAAAGAGCTGGAAGAAGAAGAAAAGCGAAAAAAGTCGTTAAATTAATCAAAAAATGATGGATTTGCCTCCAAAAATTATTACACAAAAAATTTTCTTATCAAAAAAAAATGATTATTTTATCAAAAAAACAAAAAAAAAAAATTGATATCTAATAAGCAATCGAGTTACAGACGGAGATAATGAAGATAATTTATTGGCTTGTTTTTGATTAAATTCTTCGGTTGTTCAGTTCGTTTTCGGCAGTTAACGGAACAGGTCACAAAAAGTGACCAAAATTCATTTTTTAAAATTCGTCAAAAGGAGATAAGGTGACAAAGGCAAGGATTTAAAAAGCGTTAAAATGGGAGCGAGTGATAATAAGCACGATACAGGTGAGAATTTTCTTAAAGGATTTGCGAATTTTAACGGAAAAATAATTTTTTAAGACTCAAAAATTTAAAAAAAATCAAATTTTGGAGAAAAATGAAGAATTTTTGGATAAAATTCTAATAAAAATTAAGAAATTTTTAATTTTTTTGACATTCGTGAAAGTATTAATTGAAAAAAAATTTTCAAAAATTTATTGGTTGCTTAGATTCATGCAAAAAATTGATAAAATTTGAGCCACATGTTGGCATTGACCTCATATACTTGAAATTTTTAGCTAAGCAGTTAAATCTTTATCGCCACTATTGACGACAAATCAAATCTTATCTGATAAAAATAAGCAATTGTTCACTATTTTTAATCTTTTTCTAATAATCAAGGGTCTTCTTGAAGTATATAACATAAGAAGTGGTTTAATTTTGAGTGTTTTAAGTATTTCCGAAAATTTTTAATCTTAAAAAAAATATTTTCTTGTTTATCGAATTAAAATTACCGAAATTTAAATTTTTTGAAAAATTTTGTTGAATAATTGAGAAAAATTTAATTTTTTATTTTTTATAATTTTTTATTTTTTTTAAATCTTTTTAATTTTTTTTTTTAATTTTTTTTTTTTTATTTTTTTTTTTTCATTTATTTTTAAATTTAACGTATAAATTTTGGATAAAATTTTTGAAATTTCATTATGATTTAAAAAGTTGTAAATTTATTTTTAGTAAAGAATTATTTTAATTAAATTTCGTAAAAATTTCATAATTTCGCAAAAATGTCAAAAATTGAAATTTTACCTAATTACTTAATTAATAAGATTTTTTTTTCAATTTTTATAAATTCTTAAAATGTTTTTCACAAAATCGAAAAATATTCAAAAGTTTCATAAATCGTCTTATAATTGATAATTATGTAAATTTTCTTCAGTCTTAATTTTTTTTGTGATTTTTCTTAATTTATTAATTATTAATTAATTATTTAATTTATTTTAATTTAATTTTTATTAATTTATTTTACCTAAATTTTAAATTTTTATCAATTTTAAATCTTATGAATTTTTTATATGAAGATATTTTTTTTAAATTTCACATATTTTGAATTTAAATTATCAAATTTGATACTAAATATATTTTAAGAAAGCTCATAAAAGTATAAAATGTTCCTCAAAAATTAAAAAAAATACATTAGAAGTCAAAAGTTAAGACTTAAAAAAAGTTAAAAATATTTCCAAGAAATTTTTGTAGTATTTTTTTATTATTTCCGTTGTCTTTTTTTATAATTTATCATTAAAAATTATTCGAAATCTTAACTTTTATCTATTAAAACTTAAAAAAAAATGAAAACAATTCAAGAACCGAACATTAATCTTATCGAACTTCAATAAATTCCTGATTACATTTGCAATAAAATTAATCCGCATGTCGGAATTCCCCCAACTTTAATATTTATTTTTAATTTTAAAATAAATAAAATTATTAATTAATTAATTTAAAAAAAATAAATTTTAAATAAATATTAATTTATATTAAAATTTAAAATAATTATTTTTAATAATTTTTTTAGTATCAGAAAAACCAACGAATAATTTTTTTGAATTATTCATCATTGATTGGTCAAAAAATCAACCAATAAAAATTTTTTTATACAAAACTAAGAAAAATAATGTTCATTGCATACTTTTTATTTTATTTTCAGACTCGAATAAGGACAATGAGTCGCAAAAGGCGAAACTTCCTTATCCAAGGTCGATCCCGTTCATCATCGCGAATGAGTTTTGTGAGCGATTCAACTTTTATGGAATGAGAAGTAAGTTTTTCATCTTTTTTAAAATAATTATTTTAATGATTTTTTAACTTTTAGCAATTTTGGCGTTGTACTTAACACAAAAATTGTCTTTTTCCGAGGATACTGCAACGGTAATTTTCCATCTTTTCACTACGATGGTCTATTTTATGTGCATTTTTGGTGCCATTATCGCCGATAGTTGGTTGGGAAAATTCAAGTAAGTAATTTTTTGTCTTAAAAAAAAAATTAATTAAAAAAAAAAATTGAAAAAAAATAATTTAAAAAAATAATTAAAAAATTAAATTAAATTAAAAATTAAATTAAATTAAATTAAAAATTAATTAAATTAATTAATTAATTAAAAATAATTTTTTTAAATAAAATAAAATTAAAATTTTTGATTTAAAAATTAAATAAAAAAAAATAATATTAAAAACTTAATTTTTAAATTAAAATTAAAAAAAAATTAATTAATTTTTTTTTTCAGAACAATTTTGTACTTGTCGATTGTTTATGTCACAGGAAGTTGTTTCCTCACCGTTGGCGCCATCGATCCATGGAACATGCCTCAACGAACTTTCACCTTTATCGGACTTGCCTTGATCGCCCTTGGCTCTGGCGGCATCAAACCTTGCGTTTCATCATTTGGCGGCGATCAATTCAAAATCCCGGAACAAGCGAAGCAACTTGCATGGTTTTTCTCACTTTTCTACTTTTCCGTGAATTCCGGATCGTTCGTATCAACGCTCTTGACACCCATTTTGCGTGACGACGTCAGTTGCTTCGGCAACGAAGATTGTTTCTCGCTGGGATTTTTCGTGCCGGCAGCTTTGATGGCAATTTCGATCGTTATTTTCGTGGCGGGCTCATTTTTGTACATCCACAAACCGGGCGGCGGCAATATGATGGTCAAGGTATCGAAATGCGTGTGGAGCGGCATTCGTGGAAAGATGAAGAATGGCAAGACGAACCCGAAAGCCCATTGGTTGGATCACGCTGTCGACAATTACGGGCAACAATTGGTCGATGAGACGAAAATTCTGTTAAATGTCCTTCTTTTGTACATTCCGTTGCCCATTTTTTGGACTTTGTTCGATCAACAAGGCTCCCGATGGACTTTCCAAGCTACTCGGATGGATGGCGATCTCGGATTTTACACAATTAAGCCGGATCAAGCGCAAGTCATCAACCCCTTGCTCATTTTGGTCTTTATTCCGTTGTACGAAATGATTTTTTATCCTCTCCTCAATCTCGTGGGCATCCGACGACCCTTGCAAAAACTCGTGATGGGCGGCGTTCTTGCTGGCGTCGCTTTCTTCGTCTCATTTTTGCTGGAAATGCAAATTATGAAGTCCTATGCCGTCGTTCCGCAGTCCGGAGAAGCTCAATTACGCGTTTTTAACACGATGAACTGCGATTACAACCTAGCTGTCAACGGAAGTCAATCGATTCTCGTCAAATCTCTCGAAAAATGGGAGAATTTGGACTACACAGGAGTCGAAAACGCTCAATTACGTTACACGATGACGTCAAAAACGACAGATTGTCCCAATTTTAGTGGAAATTTCGAAATTAAGAGTGCCGAAGCGACTTCTTATTTCATGCATGGCACGGGAAATGCTGCAAAAGTTCAAAAGTATGTCGATGATCCGGAAAAAACGAGCAATGGCAATGCTAAAGTGCGATTTTTGGCAAATACAGCAACTAAAGTGTCGTTGCGAGAGAAAGGTGTGGTAAAATTAGAAAGGGAAAGCGGCAATTCGACAATTGGGGAAGTGTCAAATGGCGAATATGAACTTTTTGTGGGCGAAAGTAAGCAAGGGGAAGCGTTTGCTTTGAAAATTGGAGGCGTTTATACGATTGCTGTGAATAAAGTTGGATCAAAAACGGTAAATTTTTACTTTTTTTCTTAAAATTTTATTTTCCATGAATTTAATTTTAAATTTTTTATTTAATTTTTTTAAAATATATTTTTTTTAATTTTTTTTTTTTTATATTTTTTAAATTTTTTTTTATTTTTATTTTTTTTTTTATTTAATTTTTTTTAATTCAAATTAATATTTTTTATTGATAATTTTTTTAATTTATTTTTTTTTTTATTTTTTTTTTAAAAAAAAAAGATTTCGAAAAAATTATTTTTTTAAATTATTGAAAAAATTTAAAATTGAATTTTTAATAATTATTTTTTGAATTAATTTTTTTTTTTTTTTTAATTTTGAAATTAATTTTTTTTTTTATTATTATTAAATTTTTTTTTTAAAATTTATTTAATTTTTAAAAATTTTTTTAATATTTAATAATATTTAATTAATTTTTATTAATTTTTATTTTTTTTTTTTTTTTTATTTTTTTTTTTTTTTTTTAATTTTTTAATATTTTTTAAAATTATTTTAATTTAAAAAAAAAATAATATTTCGGATTAAAATTTAAAATTGAATTCATTAAAAAATAATAATTATTTTTTAAATTAATTTTAATTTTTTTTTTTGTTTAATTTTGAAATTAATTTTTTTTTTATTTGATTATTATTAAATTTATTTTTTAATCGAATTTTTATTTATTTTCAATTTTTAAGAAAATTAATAATTTTTTAAAAATATTTTTAATTATTTTTTAAATAAAAATAAATAAATTCATTAAAAAAATAATTTTTAAAAATTTTTAAAATAATTATTTTTTAATTTTAATTTTATTTAATTTTTTTTATTTAATTTTTTTTTATTTACATTTATTTTTAATTCAATATTTTTTATTTTATTTATTTTTAATAATTTTTTATATTAAAAATATTCCAGGATTTCGAAATTTTTGAAATTACTCAACCAAACGGAGTAAATATGCTTTGGATCATCCCCCAATACGTCGTTATGACCTTGGGAGAAGTCATGTATTCCGTTACTGGATTGCAATTTTCCTTCAACGAAGCACCCCAAAGTATGAAATCCGTCCTCACCGGTTGCTGGATGTTGACAATTGCTGTTGGAAACTTAATTATTGTTTTTATTGCTGAAGCCAAGATGTTCAATGAACAAGTAAGTCCTAAAAAATTTCAATTTTTTCAAAAATTTTAACGAATTTCTTTCAGTTATGGGAATTTTTGATGTTTGCAATCCTCATGTGGGTCGATATGGCGCTCTTTGCTATCCTTGCCTGGCGTTACAAGTCCATCCCGATCAAATCTGACGAAGATTACGAACGTGAACGTCTTGAAATGGAAGAAAAAGAACACGGATTGGAGAAAATTCCCGTGAAAATGGGCGAAAATGACACCAACGAGGAATAATTTCTACTAAATTTTTAATAAATTTTTCAATAACAACAAAAAAATACAACATTATGTACAAAAAAATACTTTTTGCTTAAAAAACTAATGAAACACACGAAAAAAAGTACATCAATCCTCGTTGAAGGCGGTGTTCTCGACGCCATTTGTAGAGTTTTTGCCGTTGTTGAGATCGATTGTCTTGAAGCCGTTCGTGCTGGAGTCTTTTTGGGGCAAATCGATGGCGGGCGAGGGCGTTTCGTCTTCATTTTTCGGCTCGACATACTTGTATTTGATTGCGAGGATGATGAAAATTCCCATGTCGACTGCCATTAGTCCAGCGAATAAGAAAAATTCAGCGGCTTGCGAGTCGAAGGCTTTCGCTTCGGCGATAATGACGACGATTAGGTTGCCAAAAGCGACGGTCTGGAATGAAAAAAAAATTTTTAAAGTCAAAATTTTTTAAATTTGTATAAAATTTTTGACAAACCACGTGACTTAATTTTGAAAATTTTCATAAAATTTTTTGACAAATCACGTGACTTAATTTTGAAAATTTTCATAAAACTTTTTGACAAACCACGTGACTTAATTTTGAAAATTTTCATAAAAATTTTTAACAAACCACGTGACTTAATTTTAAAAAACTTTTTACAAACCACGTGACTTAATTTTGAAAATTTTCTTAAAAATTTTTGACAAATCACGTGACTTAATTTTGAAAATTTTCATAAAAATTTTTAAAAAACCACGTGATTAAATTTTGAAGATTTTCTTAATTTTTTTTACAAACCACGTGACTTAATTTTGAAAATTTTCATAAAAATTTTTGACAAACCACGTGACTTAATTTTGAACATTTTCATAAAAATTTTTGACAAACCACGTGACTTAATTTTGAAAATTTTCATAAAAATTTTTGACAAACCACGTGACTTAATTTTGAAACTTTTCATAAATTTTTTTGACAAATCACATGAATTTTAAATTTTTTCGTAATTTTATTATTAAAAAAACCACGTGACTCAATTCAAAAAGCAACGAGATATTTTTGTCAAATTTCTTCAATCGCTTTGTGAAATTTAGTCACGTGATTTTTTAAAATTTTATATGAAATTTTTTCAAACAAATCACGTGGTTTTTCAAATTTTCTCATGTAATTCTTTTTAAATTTGGTCACGTGGTTTGAAATTTGAAATTTCTTTCGTTTTTATAGTTTTTCTTTAATTTTTCTTCAAATAAAATAAAAACTCACCAACAACCAAGCAGCTTGCAATACAGATTTCATGCTCTGTGGCGCTTGAGTGAACGAAAATTCCAATCCCGTGACACTAAACATGACTTCGCCAGCTGTGATGACAATATACTGCGGCAGCAACCATAACATGTGAATGGAATTTGGCGCCGCGATCACATGTTCCTCGATACTGGCTTGATTTAAATTATTTTCCGTGACAACAAAGCTATAAACGCCTCCCAATTTCAACTGAACGTCCTTTAATTCGTCTCCGTTGTACCGAATCACGTAATGCCCTGGCGGAACTGCCGTTAAATTACTTTTGCCACTCGGAAATGTGTAAACAGTGTGATCTCCAGCCACTTCGATGAACTGAACTTCTTGATTTTTGTTCGTATTTGACAAAACTCGAACCACGGGATACCCTTTGGAGCCTTTATCGGGATCGTCTTCGTACTGAACGAGATCTAAAACTGTCGGATCGACTTTATTGGTCTGCATGAAGTACGAAATTGCCTTTTTTCGTTGAATTTCGACTTGCGCACCAACAATTCGAGGACAAATCGGGTCCGCAGTCTCAAAATCGACTTTAAACTGGAACGAATCGCCGACACTCAAGTTCAAATGTTTCTCCTCGAACAATCCTTTCGACAAGATATTGAAATTTTCGTGTCCGGGAATGTTGGAAATGACTTTGTAATCGCATGGAATGCCATTAAAAATCCGAAGTTGTCCCTCGTTTGCTGTCGGAAGCACCGGATACGTTTTTTGCAACTCCAATTCGACAAATCCTGAAATTAGAAAAGCGATTGCAGCGAGAATTCCGCCTGTTGTGAGTTTTTGCAAAGGACGTTTGATGCCACACTTGGCGAGCATCGGATACACGGCGTACGAGAACAACGGAATGAAACCGAGAATCAAGAGAGGATTCACGACTTGCAACTGATCGGGTTTGATGGCGTACGGACCAATGTCGCCCGTCATGCGAGTAGCTTGGAATGTCCATCGGGAGCCTTGTTGATCGAAAAGTGCCCAGAAAACGGGAAGCGGAAGGAAAAGTACGAGAACTCGCAGCACGGATTTGATGTCGTCGATGAGTTGTTTGCCGTACGTGGCTTCAGCGTAATCTAACCAATGTTCGCGTTTGTTGTGCTTCTTTTCCTTCAAGCGGGTTGCGACAGCGTTCTATTAAAAAAAAATATTAAAAATTAATTAAAATAAAAAAAAAATAAATTAAAAATTAAATTAAAAATTAAATTTAAAAAATTTATTTAAAAAAAAATAATTTAATTAAGAAATTAAAAAAATAATTAAATATTTAATTTATTTTTTTTTTAATGAAAAATTTGAAAATTAAATTAATTAATGAATTTTTCTAATTAAAAAAATAAAAACAATTTTAAAAAATTTAGTCAATCATATAAAAATAAATAAAATTGAGTTCAATTAATTTTTCGAAACATATATTTTAAAATTAATAAAAATTAAAATTAAATTTGAAATTAAAAAAAATAAATTTAAAAATATTTGATTTAAATTTAACTCATTAAATTTTTTAATTTTTTTATTTAAATTTTTTAATTTAATTTAAAGTTTTTTAAATGAAAAATTTTAAAAAATTAAATTAAACTTCAAAAAAAAAATAAATAATAAAAAAATTTAATTCCGTATAGAATATTTAAATTGAAAAATAAAATTATTTAAAGACATTTGTAAAAAAAATAAAATTAAATGAAATTTTCGAAAAATTAAATTAAAATTATAAAATAAATTAAATTTTAATTTGAAGAAAGTTTATAAAAATAATTTTAAAAGAATTTATTTTTAACAATTTAAGTAAAAGGAAAAAAATAAATAAGTTAAGTGATTCAATCTTTTTAAATAATTAAAAAAAATATGAAAAAATCATTTCAAATTGTTTAAAGTTTTTTAATTAAAAAAATCGAATTCATTGGAAATTGAATTAATTGAAAATTTAATTAAATTTAAAAATTATGCAAATGAAAATAAAAAAAAATTAATTAAATTTTTGAAAAATTTTTTAAATCAAAGTAAAAAATTTGATTGATATTCTTTGAAAAAATTCAAAAATAATTTTAAAAAAATTAATTATAATTAATTTAAAAAATATTTAATTTTGAAACTCATTTAATTTCAAAAATCAAAAAAAAAAAAATAATTTTTTTCCATTTTTTTTAATTCTTAAAGAAAATCTTACCCCAATGCATTTTGATACCAAAACAATCATATTTCCTTCAGGCTTCTTCACTTTATACAAAACTCGACCACAGATAAAAATAACTAAAAACAAAAAAAAAATCATTAAAAATCCATTTAAATCTTTAAAAAAATAAAATTCTTACTAATTGAGACAATCATCAACGCTCCCGGCACTCCAAACGCCAACGAATAACAATCATTATTCCCAAAGCAGTGAACATCTTCTCTCAAAACGGGCGTCAGCGACGTCGAAATCAACGAACCCGCATTAATGGCAAAGTAAAAAAGCGAGAAAAACGTCTCCAAATGCCTTGCTTGCTCGGGTAACTTGAATTGATCTCCCCCGAATGCCGAAACACATGGCTTAATACCTCCCGTACCGATAGCTATCAACATTAAACCAATCACAGTCATGACACTTGCCGGCAATCCAAGCGTCGGGATGGCACCGATGGCGATAACGGCAGATCCGACGGAATAAACCATCGATAAGTAAGTAATTGTTCTACGAAAAATCGATTTTTAAAGAAAATTTTTATTTTTTGAAGGAAAAATCTTACTTGAATTTGCCCAACCAACTATCAGCGAGCACGGCACCCATAAGAGGGAAGAAATAAACGAACATGGTGAAAATGTGGTAAAGTACTGTGGCATCGTCGTCGCTGTAGTGCAGTTTTTGTGTGAGATAAAGCACGAGAATTGCTAAAAAAAATTAAAATTTTAAAAATTTATTAAAAAAAAAATTAAAAAATTCTTACTTCGCATTCCATAGTAGTTGAATCGTTCACAAAACTCATTACTGATGATGAAAGCAATTGATCTCGGGTACTTTGTTTTCTAAAAAAATAATTAAAAAAAATAAAAATTAATTTTTTTATTAACAAAAAAAAAACTTCCGCTTGACCATCTCTCGTTCCGTCATGCGTTAAATTGCATTTAATTTTAATTTTTTCATTCAATAACAGAACAAAGTGTCAATTTTCTTCCATTCTGCTCAAATGAACAGCAAATATTTCGATATTTATGAACAACGATCAGCTAATAAAGGTCAATGAACAGCCTTGCGCTTGTTACCTACTAACAAAACAAAAGTTTTGACGTAAAATTAGCATAAAATTAACATAAATTTTTAATTTTTTAATCTAAAACCACGATAAAAGTGCATCAAATTCTAATCTAAAATTTTTTACTGTTAGCAATTTATTATTTTAATGTTTATGAGGTATCGAACTCATTGAAACGCGAGTTTTATTCGTGAATTAGTGTCAAGTTAGACGAGTTTTTGATCATATGGGCGATGAAACAACGGTTTTATAAAAAAAAATAGACAAGAAACAGGCACGTGGATTGGAATATTTGATTTTTTTTAAAAGAATTTAATAAAAAAAATATTTTCGAAAAATTAATATTTTTTTTTAAATTTATTTTAATGAAATTAATTTAATTTAATTAGAAAAATTTTAAATTTTACTAAAAATAAAATATTTTAATTTTTTTTATTTTATTAATTAATTTTAATTAATTAAAAAAATTAAATAAATTAATAATAATTAAAATTAAAAATATTCAAACAAAAAATTATTAATTAAAAAATTTTAATAAAAAAAAAATTAAAAAAATAATTACAATTAATTAAATTATTAAAAAAGTTAATTATTTTAAAAGTAAACAATTAGTTAAAAACTTATTAAAAAATTATTTATTAATTAAATTAATTAATTATTATTTTTTTTAGAATTAAATAATTTTTAATTAATTTTTAAATTAATGAAAAAAATATTTTTTTAAGAATACAAATAATTATTTAATTAATTTTATTTTGTTTCATTACGAAAAAAAAATATCTCAAAGATAAAAATTTTTCAAAGAAAAAAAAATGCTGTGAAATTTTCAATTTAAAATTTTATAAAAATCTAAAAAATTCTAAAAAGCGATTAAAATAACAAGAAAACTTCTCAGCTTTTGATCAGTTTTTATTGAAATTTTCTCAGCTTTAATTTGACATGTTCAGTTTTTCATTATTAGCTTCGTAGCAAAAGTTAGCTCCATATAAACAAGTCTAAGTCATTACAAACTAAAGAGCTGAAAAAAAATTTTCATTCAAATCTCATTCAAAAAAATTCTTTAAAATAATCTCAGTTCGTTTAAATTTAAAAAAAAATCATCATAAAATATTTCAAGCACTTTTTTCACCCATTTTAACGTGTTATGACTTTATAATCGTAACCACAAGGTCCGTCACATCAAAATAATTTCATTGTTATTCACTTGCACTTTTTCATGTCGTTTTTGACATTCCAACATTTTTTGTTTTGTTTGTTGATAATTTTTTTAAGTCATGTCGTAATAACTCACTAATAGGTGATAAAATTTTTATTAATTCACCTCTTAAATTAACTCAACAACTTTCTAGCTCGTAAAAATTGTAAACTTTTATTTACTTATCCGAGTGACAAAAAAGTTTCAGCAATTCAATGAGACGAAATAAATTTGTTGTACGCAAAATTTTTCGACTTCATTCATTCAATTATGCAAATTTTCGTCTATCCAAGTGTCTCTATTTGACGATGCTATTTTTAGATTTTTTATCGTGGTTGTTGGGTGTCATTCAACTATTTTTTTTGGCGCTTGATGATTCATGTGAATGCAAAAAGTGTCCTTTAAACGATTTTTGACAAATTTTTGTGAAGTAAGTAACAAGACGCCTCCATCGAAAAGGTCAAGATTTTCCAACAACATTGTTGTCGTAATAAATTTCACATCACATAAATCATGCCAGAGAAGTGTTATGACGCGTCAGACGAGACACAATGCAAATAGATGCAATTTATGATAACTCGTTAATGTATTAGAAATTACGTGTAATTATCTTCTCACAAGTTGTAATTAACGCTCATCTTATTAAATGTTGGAAAAAAATCACGGTATCGGTTTCAAAAGTCGCAAAAAAAAATCAATCAAGGCCCATTTTTTGGTTCTTCGTCAACTCGTTAATGGTAATCGGTTTAGACAAGCATTGAAAACAAGTTTTTTCTCTCTCTCTTTCAAATAAGGAAAGACTTTGGTAGAAGCACAGATTTTGCACAGAGAAATGTTTACAACATAAATGGAGATAATTACAGACAAATATTTAGCACAGTTTTCATTTTCTTTTCTGTGTAATTTTGGTTCCGTACGTGGTTGATTGATGTATGAGGTTGTTGCTCTGAAATCGAAGCTACGTGAAATTAATACAGACAGAATTTTATTTTATTGTTTTTTTTGAGAATTTAAGACATATAATTAATTTTTTTATCCTCTAAGAAGCGTATTTTCTTTCATTGAAGGATAAAAAAATTAAAATTTTATTTTAAATTCCATTTTATTTTTTTTATTTTTTCAAATTTTTTTTTTCAATCTCAAGATTATTTTCTTATTTTTTTTTTATTTTTTCATAATTTTTTTTAATAAAAAATTTTCTAAAAATTTGAAGTTTTTGTTTAAAGAATTTTTCTCAAAAACTTTTCAAGAAACTTCATCTCAAAAATTATATTTTCTACAATTTTTGAAGATTTTGTTTTTTTATTTTAATATTTTGTGAATTTTTCTATTTATTTCCCAATTTTTTTTTTCTAAAAATTAATAATTTTTTTTGAAATTCTCAAATATTTTCTCTTAATTTTTCTAAAAAAAATTTAGATAAATCTTTAGATAAATTTATCTTTTTAAATTTTTCTTTTGATATCTTCAGATAAATTTAGGGAAAACATTAAAAAAAATTTAATAAAATCATAAATTTTTAGAAAAAAAAAATTATAAAAAATTGATAAATAAATAATTAATTAAATTTAAATAATTTTTTTAGAAGCTTTAGTTCAAAAATTATTTTAAATTCAATTTTTGAAGATTTTAAAAATTTTTCTTCCAATTACGTCTCTGTTTCGACCCATGAGATATATCAACACTTCACATTAATATTCAATAAGTGTTTCATCAAAATTTTTTAAGTGATACTTGTTCGAGATAATTATGGACAATTGTAATGATGTTCCGAAAAAATTATTGTTTCGCTCATCACATGTTGGAATTCATTCATCATTATCATTTTTTTTTATTTTTTTTTAATAAAGATACACCTGCAGCGATTTTTTTCATCGCTTCTTGAGATTTTTTTTTCAGAAGAAAAAAAACTTGAAAGAAATGGATGATGAAACTCTCGATGAGCAAAAAAAAATTTTTTTAATTTATACAAGTTGATTACTTCAGGAGTTGTTGATAAATTTGCTTCATGGGAAAGTAATGGATCTGTTTCCATTTTTTTCAAAAAAATTGACTTGTCAAGTTAGGTTTTGATCAGTTTTAACTGAAATTTTCTCAGCTTTCAAGTTCTTTAATCAGTTTTTTGTTACAAGCAAAACAGCCGAAGTTAGCTCCGTATTTATAGAGCTAAGTTCTTTTTAGGTCAAGAGCTGAAAAATCTTCAAACTCGCAAAATTATGTTCTGTAGCTCGTTATTGAACTAACAAAGAACTGAGAGGAACTGACATACTTTTCTTATTGAAATACTCATTCTATAAATTGATAAAAAAGTCTGAGATGATTTCACTTCCGTCGAGAGTTCTGTAAGCCTTTCCCTAATCACTAACTTTGTCAAAACAAAAACAAAAATCTATTTTGTGACAAATTCTTGTTTACATCCATTATCATTGAAAAGGTCGTAAATCACTAAACCAAATCAAACCAAAAATCATCAAAATAAATTATTTTGCATTCGACCTTCAATTCCATTTTCAGTTTTGTTTACAAAATTTTTATTTGTGTCGCATCTTTTGCATATTTATTTATCGGAATAAGGAAACGACCGATTGATGATATTGATATTGAAGACAATTATAAAAAAATTTGCTTCAATTTTCAATATATCGATCGCCATGAGACGCAACGACGGCTATTTCCGCAACAATTTTTTTTTAAGTTTGAGACAAATTTTACGCATGCCAAGGTCGACATGCTGCGATGAGAGAATGTTATCAACACGCATAGAAGCACGACACACCCATTTTTTGTTGTTTTGAGCGATTTCGTGATAACGAGGGTAAAAAGAGAAGAACCTTATTTACCTTTTTATCCATCTCCGGATCGGTAACTTGCAATGTATCACGCACCATTTTTTACGTGTGTGTAGGAATTTACAAATATTTTTAGAACAAATTTTTTTTTATTATTTTTTGTTTGATAACTTAACACAAATATTTTATTTTAATTTTTTTTTAGTGACACGTTGTTATTGTTTATATTTTTTTTTACGCTCTTGATACTTTTTTTTTGTCTCGCGCGTTTTTTTTCGTCACTACCGGGAGCTGGTTGTAAATGACACTAGCTGCGTTGATAAAAGAGACAAAATGATTGAATTACACAACACGTTAATCTAATTTATTTAATAACAATTGAAGTGTGCGACGAGAGGGAATTCGTCATCGCATCTCACAGTCTTTTACGAAATTCGAACGCTTTAAGTACGAATTTTTTTTTAAACAAATTCTTTAAATCTTCACAAGTTTGGAAATGATTCCAAGAACTAATAATTTAAAAAAACCCGAAATTAATTAAGAGTGCAAAATGTCGATCCGAAGCGCTCGACATGCATTTAACGACTGACTGACGTGCCTTCATGGCAAGTGTTCTGTTAGTGTCTGCGAGTGAGTTGATGGAGTAATTTTTAAAACTTTATTATTATTATTTATGTAGGTATTCAAAGTTTTTTTTCTGTATTGATATGTATATGGCATAAAGTGTACGGTAGCTGTTGCGTGATGTATGTTCTATGGAAGCTCTATTTGAGGTATGGAATTTCAAAAATTGATCGAATTAGCGTTTGTGGTTAATGGTTTTGATGACTTGGAAGGGATTTTTTATTAAATTAATATTTTCTTCAAAATTTTTGTACTTTTCAAATCTCAGACGTTAGATTTTTTTCATTAATTCGAAGTTATATGAATTGGTATTGTCAACAAAAAATAATTGCTCCAATAATTTATATAATAATGGCTTGAAGTTGGTTATTTTCCATAAATTGTTGTAAATATGAATATTATTTATGTTCAAAAAATTTAAAAATAATGATTAGTGATACTGAAGACTTGTCATCAAGGATCTCCTTCTTAAAAATTTTCTCTTATTTTTAACGTTTAGTTTGGTAAATAGTAAATCTCATTTTATTGAACTTCTCTGTTCTATGAAAAAATATTTTTATCGTCGAAAGTCTTTAAATACAGAATCCCAATTAAAAGTTACAAATTGAAAACGTAACCCGAATAGTTGTCACCCTTGCAAGGCTTTAAACTCTTTGAAGTCTCTTTTAAACTCTTTCTAACAAGCGAAGCAAAGGTCTTTATGCTTATTGGCTTTAACAGTGATTTGAAGGACCTTATTATAAAGTTAGCAACTGTTTTGGAAATTAAGACCCTCTTAAGATTTTGCATCTGGTCTTTTCTTTTGCCTGAAAGTCGGTTTTGATGTATCATTAATTTGAATGTATTGGATATTTGTCAAATTTAAGATATCTGTCTTGCGAAATACTTTTGTTATAGGAATACTATCAAATTGTCATTTTGGATCAATTCATAAGATGGATTTCGATGGACTTTATAATACGGTTGCTTTGTGAATTATAACCAAATAATCTTGTGAAGTTTCAAAAACTATCGTCGATATGTGACTTTTAATTGAATCCAGCATCAGGGTAAAAGAGATTCTTCCTTTCGATCGTTCGTTTGGTACTTTTGGACTTTTGTAGATGGTAATAGAAAAGTTTTTTAATACGAGCTCATTTTTGATTATTTGATTGATAATTTTCCTTAAAAGTTTAGACAAATTTTAAAATAGCTTTGAAATATATTTAATTTAAAAATTTTAAAGAAACTTAACTTACCCAAATTTTGACTTTAAAAAACTTTTTGCATTAAGTCACTCATCCTTTCAACTCGTTCGAACGAACACAATTCTCAGTGCGAATCTCTAATGAGTAAACAAGTATTCGAATAAAAATTGAGAAGATCAATCTCTCAAAAAATCTTCACGTGAAGGAACTGAGAGATGCTGTCGATAACGACGAAATTTTGTTTACAACGACGATAAGCATCTTCTGAACTGCTTTACTCTCTCGCCAAACAAAATAAAAGATATTTTTTTTAAGTCTCGTGCCATAAAAAAGAGATAAGATCAATGACTGCAGGCACAAAAAAAAAGTTGTCACTTCACATATCAGCTATCAACATCGAGAACTGTGTCACTACTAGCTATTGTTATTTATTGCCAAACAACACCTCGTTACATTGTTGACACAAGTCGTTGACAATTTTTCGTACATGCGTCGATATGTGCGAAGATATTGATAGTGAGAGTGGCAAGTTGATTGACTTGAAACTTATATTGACAAGTGAACTTGAGAGGAGATTAATTTAAAATTATTTATGACAAATGTGAGAAATTTAAGCTGTCGAGAGGAAGTCGTTGATCAAAATTCACAAGAAAAAATTCAAAACTTTTATCTCGATGTGAAAATTGAATTTCCATAAAATCAACGGAAATAAAATTCTTTCTGATTTTTTTTTATGATTTTACGATAATTTTGAATTTATGAAGATTTTAATTACCTTTTAAGGGATTTCCGTTGAGAATCTCTTCATCTAAGTTTTTTAATCAATTTTTTAAAAAAATTTCCTCATGATGACTAATACGGAAAAATTGCAATTTTCAACGTCATAAGCATCAAAAAGATTCTCGACTTGACTTGCCTGATAATCTTCAGTGTCACTCCTGTCAGTGATAAGAATTGTAAAACTTTCATTCATGTTCTTGAGTTTTACTTCAAAGAATGTTCATAAAACGTGTCTCAGCACTCAATATTTTTTTTCTTGTTAAAATTCACTTATATAACTCTTCACTCCTATCGCTGTGTTAAAAATTAAGACGCAATTCGCTCTTGAAGAACAATGGCGCTCAATTTCACCCCACTTGACGATTACTTGTCATTCCATAAATCATCATGTGTCAGCAAATTCATCTGATTTATTTAATTTTTTTCTGTTTTTTCCTTATCAGAGACTTTTAAATGGCATTTTAATACGTTTTATTAAATAATTATGATTTTTTAACGTTTTTCTGATCAATTACTTCGTTTTTGAAAAAAAATCGACCCTGAATCCGAAGATTTCCTTATCAAGTCTCGTGCATTCGAGATCACTGACATGCCACCGTGCAGTTGATATTTTGTCATAAATTGTCGATTAGAGTTCGTTTGTGCAATTTTTCACTGACCTTGCACTTTATGAACAAATTACTGCGAGCGATAATGCGATTATTTAATGTTTTGACGTCAATTTCTTACCTCCAATGATTCCATTTCTTCATCTCGGCTTGCGAGTGTCGAATCCGATGTTCGTTTTTTTGACATTTTTCACGAATTTTTAAAGAGTGTCGGCTTCACTGGATGGTTGGCAGAACGCGACTGACATAAATTACCTTTTTCTCTAAATACCGCCGCCGTCTTATCACACTCACTTCAAGTTATCGCGTTAGTTTAGTGCATGCTTATTTGTTTAATTAAATAACTTACATCGAGATTAGGGGCAATAAATATGTTGCTTTGCATTGTTGTTTGTCCATATACCAACCTATTGCTCTATTTCGACGATGAATTTTCTATTTTTCATCGCGATAAGAACGAGTGTTGCAAGAATTTTGAGCGGAAATCGTTTCTAACGAAAAGTTGGAAGTGAAAATTTTCGTAAAATGAAGGATTTAAGCGTTTTTTATGTGTTATCTAATTTTTTTAATGGTTTTTGAAAATTTATTTTTTTTTTAATTATTTTAAGAATTTTGATTATTTTAAATTTCAGAATTTCAAAAAATTAATTTTATAATTAACAGAATTTTAAAAAAATTAATTTTTATTTTAATTTTAAAATTTTATTTAAAAAATTTTTTAAATTAGGATTTTAAATAAATTATTTTTATTAAATTAATTTAATTTTTAATTTAAATTTATTAAATTAATTAAATTAAATTAATTAAAATTAAATAAAATTAATTATAAATTAAATTATTTAATTAAAATTATTTTTTTTTTAATTTTAAAAATTAATAAAAAGAATTTTCGAACATTTATTCTAAATTATTTTGAGATTTAATAAAAAAAATAAATTATTTTTTAATTTTTTGGCTAATATTTTTTTTAAATTAAATAAAAATAATAAATTAATTAAATAATAAATAATTTTTTTAAAATTTAAATTTTTAGCAGTTTTTTTTATTTAATATTTTATAGTTAAATAAAATAATTAAATAAATAATAAATTAATTAATTAATAAAAGTAATTGGTTTAAAATCCTCAATTTAAGAAATATTTTTTAATAAAATTTAAAATTAAAAAATTTTTTTTTCAAATTATTTGTGGTTTATTATAAAATTTATTTTTTGAAAAACACATTGGTCACGTGGTTAAAATTTTCAAAAAGTCACTTTATCGAAATTTCAAAATATGAATTCTTTTAAAATTTTGACTGGGATCAAAAACATAAAGAAAATTCTTATCAAGAAAAAAAGTTAGAATGTTCATTTGGAAAAAAACTCAAAATTTACTTAATTATGGTCACGTGGTTTGAAATTTGTAATTTTTATCAATTTTTTACGCTTTTTATGAATCAAATGAGCTTTTTATGAAATTTATGAACGACAGACAGCCGACAAAACGATCAAAAAGAAAGTTTTTCTTGAAAAATCTACAAAATGCATTTAAAATTCACACAAAAATAAAAATTAGTTCATTCAAACAGTTTCACGACTAAAGAACTATTTTAATACCCCAAGTAACCCAACTCCTTAAATTGCTTGTGCAAATTTTCATTTGCTTCTAAAATTCTGCTCAACGCTGCTTCCAACTCATCATACTGAAAATGTGGCGTAAATGGCATATCTTCCAAGGCACACACATGCACCTTCCCATCTGCATCTCCAACGACAATTGACCTTCCGCAATTACTAAATTTAATTATCGTCAACGTGCTTGTCGAATCAAAGTTGTGTTCCGAAGCCGGTTTCATGTTCTTGCGTCGCAAATCCCACAATTGCACGGAATTACGAGTGCACGTTGCGAGAATTGTCGAATGGATGGGACTCCACATGGCGCATTGAAAGGGCTCTTGATCGTGACTCAGCTCCAAAATCGGTTCAAAAATCTCTTCGGTCCAAATTCGGAGTTTCCAATCAGCGCCGCATGTGAGGAAAATTTTGGGACTCCATGGCGAATATTCGATGGCGTAAATGCCGCCTTGATGCGCTTGCATGACGCCCGTATGTTGATGCGAAAAGTAGATGGAACAGCGATGCAAACAACCTTCGTCAGTGCCCACGAAATAGACTTCTTTGCGTTGCGGATGCATTTTTAAGCACAAAGCTTGTGGATGACGATCTGCTTCGAGAAAAGTTTTCTTCTTGGCGATTGCTAAACCTTCGACGACGCCTTCAACGCGATCGAGAGTCATCTGTTTTTGACCCAAGAGATGTGTGCCCGTGATCATTGTGTATTTCATGATTGTTCCGTCGAGAAAAGCAGCGAGCATTACTTCTTTTTCGTCGGCAGCTAAAAAAAAATTGGAAGATTTCATCAAAAAAAATGTTCTAAAAAGGTATTTTTTTGCGATTTTCAGATTTAAATTTTTTTTCTAAAATAAATTTCAAATGTTCATTGGGTCAAAAATTTGAAAATGTACATTGGGACAACATTTTTTTAAAAGAATGTGCATTGGGACAAGAATTGAAAATGTTCAATGGGTTAAAAAAATTGAAAATGTACATTGGGACAAATATTTTTTTGTAAAATATGCATTGGGACAAGAATTGAAAATGTTCAATGGGTTAAAAAAATTGAAAATGTACATTGGGACAAATTTTTTTTTTTTGTAAAATATGCATTGGGACAAGAATTGATAATGTTCAATCGGTTAAAAATTTCCAAAAACTTAATTTCGAAAAGAACCCCAGTTTACATTTTAATTTTTCCCATTGCAAATTTTTTTTTTGCCCCGATGCATATTTTAAATTTTTTTCTTCTTGCCCAGTTAATAAATTTTCTTCAAAATGTGATTAAAATCAAATTTCAGATAAAAAATACAAAAACTTACTATCAACCCATTCAATTTGCATAACAGGCTCAAACCCAGGCGACGTCTTTCGATCACTTTTCGCAATTGGCGGACCTTCTTCTTGCGTAATATCTCGAATCTCAACTCTCCCATCGTACAATCCAACTGCCAACAACTGCGGACTCTTCTTCGAAAACCTCACTGCTGTCACGGGAGCCGTATAAACATATTTCCTCTCCGGATTTACGGGATTTTTTATACTCCAGATACACACATAACCTAACTTTCGTTGTTCATGCGGCGTAAATCCATAAACGCCATACGCGACAGCCAAAATGTCGCCATTTCTCGTACACCAACTTGCACTGGCGACAGCTTTTCCCATCAATTCGGGGACTTTATAGACCCATAATGTGTCTAAACGATACAAATATTTCACGTCTTTCACGTAGGGATCAGGTAATTTGAAGTTTCGAAAGCGTCGTTGACGATCTCCAAAGATATTTCCCGCCAAAAGTCGTTCGATGATCATGGCGGACTTTTTGAAATTTTTATTTCCATCTAAAAAGTGATCGGGATTCTCAGCGCCATCTTTCGTGAATGTCGTAATTTCAACGGTAGTTTCTTCGTCATCCAAGCTGACTTCTTTCGTGGATGCCTCGAGATCCGCATAAGTGTCCCACATGTCGTAATTTGACACAAATGAGCTTTGATCGACTTTTTTGATGCGATCTGTGTTCGCAGCTTTAGTTTTGTATAAAATCGTTGAAGTTTGGGCTTCTGCATGAGTTACACGTTTGATGGGTTCAACAAAAGGAATTTTTATGTCTTCATCCATTGAACCAACTGCCGATTCCTGACTTTTTTCCTTCTTCGCTTCTTCCAACTTTCGTTGCCGTTCTTCTTCTTCCTGTTTTTCGAGCAAATCCGCATCTTCCTTCAAAATTGTCAAACTCGGACTTTCGTAAAGGACAATATCCTCCGTTTCAGTTATCAAAACTTTGATATAAACAGCATCTTTGTCCGGTTCAGCGATTATTTCCTTATTCGTTTTGAGCAAATGCAAGCCAGGAATTGTCGTTTCAGGCTCTTCTTCTGCTTCAACGGCGTTAATGACAGCAGTCGTTAATTCTTCCATCGTTAAAGTTTGGTTTTCTTCGTGAACTTTTAACGGATCAGGATTTACTATTCCAGGTAAGTCTTGAAGCTCGTGAATTACAGACTCAAAAAGTGAATTAGTTGGTCGAAAACGATCGTCGTTGAAGTAATATTTGCCAGAAGTAACTAATGAATTAGGAACACCGTCTTGATTGTTCTAAATAACAAAAAAATAATGAAAACCCGGCGTCATTATTGATTAAATAAAAGGTCATGGTAACGAAATAAAAAAAGCAACAAGTGGGAAATTTTAAATAAAAAATCGTTTTTTACCAATTTTTCTTGATATTCCTTCACTCGGGAGTATAAGGAAGGTTCTAAAAGTGCTAAAGGCATTTTATCCAGATTCCAACTGCTCTCAGGGACTCCATGGAAACGCACGTGAGCTGGTTGTATTTTTACGTTGCGACGATTTTCAGACATTTTTGATGCGAAATTCAAAAAAAATCAAGATATGAGGTTTAAGTTTTGTTAAAAATTATTTAAAAACTGTCAGTTATGAAAATTTTAAGGCTTCATAGTAGGCAACGATTTGAAAGATTTTTTACTGTAGATGTGAAAGCAATTTTGGTATGTAAGCAGTTTTGATAAGCCTAAAAGTATGCAATCGACAGCACGTTTTTATGAATTTTTTGTTGTTAAAGTTGAAAATATAAAAATAATAATTATCAATTTTTTTAAAGTTTTTACTTAATATTTGCTCGATAATAAGATTGAAGGGTTTCTAAATAAGTTATTTTAATAATATTTTTGATGAAAAATTATTTTTGTTTTGATTCCTGAATTTTTTTACTTCGTTATCTTACTTTATTAATTAATAATTTTGAATTAATTAACTAAAATTATTTTTTTATTTTTAATTAATTAATTAAAAGTCATAAAAAAGCTTAATGAGATAGAAAAAAAAAATAATTTTTGATTAATTTTAATTTTTAATTTAGTCAATTCAATTTAATTTAGTTCAATTTAATTTTTTAAATTTAATTTAATTAAATTTCAAGAATTTTTTGAAAAAAATCTTAATTTTAGCCTTTTTTTAAGGAAAAAAAATTATTTTTTTTTTAATTAATTTTTTTTTTAATTCAATTTAATTTTTTATATTAATTAATTTTTTTTTAATTAACTTTAATTGCAATTTAATTTTTTTAAGTTTGAAAAAATCATAACTTGAGCCTTTTTAAAAAAAAATTTTTTGATTAATTTTTTTTTTGATTTTTTAATTAAATAAATTAATAGAAGTTATATTTTTTAAATTTGAGAAAATAATCATAACTTGAGCTTTCTTCACTATTTTAATAATACTTTTTTATGATTTTTTCAGAAAATAGAAAAAAAATCAAAATATATTTTTAAAATGTAAAAATTTTAAGAAACTTACCTAAAATATCATCCACAAAAATACTTACAAAAATTCATACAAAAGCCTTAAATTTAAAAAAAAAATTTTAAATTAAAAAAAACATTTTTTATGAGTTCATAAGTTCATTTATTTATTTATTGTTCATTTTTTTTCACTTTTTTTTTTTTTATTTTTGTAAATATATTTTCACTTCCATCAAACACTGTTGAAAAATCTCAATCAATATTCAATGGATAAAAATCGTTATAAAAATTAAAATTTGCTGTAAAAAATAAAATTTAATTAATTAAACCTTAAAACTAATTAATTATTATTTTAATTAAATTTTAACATTAATTTACCTTAAAAAACTAAAAATATATTTTTTTATTTCAATCTCTTAAATTTTAATTAAATCTTAAAATTAAATTTTATTAAGTATTTTCGTTTCTCGAGCGTCAATTAATTAAATTTAATTTAATTATTATTAATATAAGTTATAAAAAAATATATAAATTTTCCTTTGTTTATCACAATCACAAAATAAGGCATTCGGTGCTCATGTTAATAAATATTTTTTTTTTAAGTATTTCATTTAAAATGTCTTTTGTACACGTTTTGTCTTAAATTCTAACACGTCTTAAAACTAAAAAAAATTGGAATGTTGTATATGGATCGGCAGTTTCTTCAATTATTAGAAGGCACTTTTTCTTAAAAATAATTAAAATTAAAAAATATTTACAAAAAATGCATTAAAAATTTGCACTTATCGCGTTTGTTGCGATTGGAAACGCGACATGTAAAAGTCGCAGTCGACACAATAAATTGCCGGCGCATTAATTTGCTTTTTGCGGCAAAGATTACACAAACTCGTGGGAGCTTTATTAATCCCGAGCATGTTTGGATTGTTATTTACGTTCATGGGCATTTGCTGTTTCAGGGGTTGATTATTGTTAAAAACTCTATTTGCGATTGCTTGTTGTTGTTGTGTTAAAGGAATCGAAGCATTTGAGGGATTTGTGATTGGTTGAGGCATGGGACCATCAACGCAATCAACATCTGAATCAGATCCCTTTGTACCTGCTTCGAAAGTTACCTTTTTCGTGGCAGGTTTTGTGGGTTGTTGAACAGGCATTGGAGCTTGTTGCGGAGGGATTCGTTGATAAGGCGGGTATTGGTATTGAGGACTATTTGGCGGAAGCATTTGATGCATCATAGGTTGCTGCTGAGGCGGAGCCATATATGGGGGAGACATGTATGGAGGACCTTGAGGGATATTTTTGAGTTGCTGGGGAACTTTTTGATAAACCATGGAAGGCATGTTCTGAGGATTTTGTGGAGTTGCCATGTATCGTTGAGGGTTATATTGATTCAAGGTAGGATTAGGATTCGATTGGGCGGGAGATGGAGCCGGAGGATATCCGCTGGCAGTGTTACGAATAAGACTATTGGATTGAGAAGCATTCGCTGCAATAGCAGCATTGATAGGAACATGCATATAAGGCGTGGCAGGCACAATTTGAGCTGGAGGGAGATCATTCATGACAGGTATGTTATTGCGACGCTCTAAAGAGTTATCGGAATAGTAAGAGTTATAAGTCACAAGGTTGTTTGGAATACGTGGGGAAACCATGTCAGGACTTTGGTACATTGGTTGACGATTCACGGCAAGATTTGTACTTTGAGAAGGTATCATTGAAGGCTGTGAAGGTTGTTGAACTTGAACTTGAGATTGATTCTGTCGTTGATCCTTTGGAGGCTTATTCACGACAGAATATAACGACATGATATCATCCGGTACTTGAGGTTTCTCTTCAGGAGTTGTACTTTGAGTTTGTGGCAATGGAGCTGGCAAAATCTCATCATGAGCTTTATTTTGACTCTTCAAAACACGCTCCAATATTGGATTTGGTATGAAATCATCTTCTTGATCCTCGTCAGCAGTTGCTACTAAAATCACTTGATCACAGAACGAAACACTCTTTTTCTTTTGACGTTTCTCATTTGTCGCTCCTCCGTTCAAGGTTTGTTGGATCGTTTGATTCAACATCTCAACTTCACGGATTTCCTCTTGGATTTGACGTGGAGTCACTTCAAATCGCGGTTTTGGTAAGGATTTGGCAAAATCAACTTCATCGCATCCATTTGAACCTGGAGGATTGTCAATTAAACCACTCATGCCAGTTCTCACGACAGAAGTTGGTTTCGGAGATTCGCGATCTTGTTTTGTACTTTCAAAGCGGGATGTTAAATCACGAACATTTCGCATTGTAACAGGGGAATCTGGTTTAGCTCCAGCTTTGGATTTCAATGCAAATTGTTTGTTTTGTAGTTCTTTCAACCATGTGTCGTTATATTTAACCTCACTTTGTTCATTTTGTACTTGTTTCAGTTTCGTCAACATTTGCTGACGTTGTTGAAGTTGTGCTAAAATACTCGTGGTTCCTTTCACAGGTTGTGATTCGGATTGTTGTCCATTAGTTTGTATTCTTTGGATTTCGTTAAGTTGTTCGTTCAAAGGTTCAAGATCTAATGTTGGAGGCGGCGGAGGGAAATCTTCACTTGCTTGTCGCGAATGAACTGTACTTGTCGGAGGACTTGGATACGGAGGTAATTCAAGATGCGAACCATATCGTACAGTAGCATCAACTTCATCTGTACTTCCATTTTCCGCAGGTTTCTGTTGCGGACTTTGTTCTTGATGAACGACAGCACAAGTTATTATCGTTTGGCATGAATCTTCAGACATGCTCGTGTTTGAACTAATTGTCGAGATATTTGAAACGTTTGGAGCGTGATATGGTTGAATTGGATCTTGATACGGAAATTCGTTATGACCATTGGTAAGGGAGCTATTAACTCTCAATGGGGGCGGGGGAGGAACTTTTACGTTTGCAGCTGTTAATGTTCGACCACTTCCATGGAAACTCTTTCGCATAAGTTTACTTCTTTCGAGATTAGGGTTAGTCGAGGATGAAGATGAATACTCAAAGTGTCCCTCAGACAAATAACCGTTGTTCAAATCTTTATTTAAACTCATGCCAAGGGAACTATCATCAACAGAAGTCACTGGAAGAGTTGGAGGAACAGAAGTTTTCGCAGCATCATCAGCAGCTTCTGTCAAATCAGGCATCGAACGATTTTTGCGACGAATCAAACCGCCCATTAATAACTTGCGACGGATTTTGTGTTGTTTCTTGTTACTCTTATCCTTTTCCTTCTTTTCATCTTTATCTTCTTTGTGTTTCTTCAACGTATCTTTCGCATTAGCTAAAATTTGTTCAAAATCTTTCGCGACTTTGTTACGATCTTCACTCTTGCTTCGTTTTTCTTTCGAATCACGACTTCTTCCAAACAAGCTGCGACTTTCCCTTTGAACAGGTTTCGTTTCAATTTCTGGTTCTTGAGGTTGAATCTCAATTTTAGTTGTTTCTGTCTCAATTATATCAGCTTCGACAAGTTTCAATGTTGTTGCCTTCTTTTTCGGCAAAGTCGCGTAAATTTCAATGCTCTTCGGGGGACTTTTCTCCGCAATTAGTTCGCGACTATTTTGACGTGAATGTGACGTCTTGTCTTTGCTATTTTGACGGGCATGTCTCACACCGTTTACATTGTTCAACACTTCTTTTGCCATTTCTCCGCCTTTTTCGATGGCAATGCGACGATAAAGACTGCGGGCACGCATCACACAGCTATTGTGCTTCATTCGAGCGAAAGTCATAGTATGAGGATTACTATAAGGAGCATCCATTGCTGAACGAGCTTTACTAGCAGCGGCATTACATAACACAAGAGCTGTTTCAAAATCATGTGCTTCCTCTAAAACTTTACTCTTTTCAATTAATTGATCTGCTTCCATGCAAAGTTTTTCACAATCAACAGATAAGCATACACTTTCGGGTATTTTCGCTAAATTATGGTTCAAAAGTTGTTTCGGCGGGTAAGAATCAGTTGAGGATAAGGAATACGAATCATATCCGGCATCACAATATTGCCCATTACGCGTTGGAGATGGAGGAACACTGCCATTTCGTTTGCCCATGAGATACAAATAGGGATTATCGAGTGTCGTAGATGACGAAGAACTTGCACTATTGCGATCTCCGCTCCAATTACCCGAATCACGACGTCGCGGTTGGTTCAAGTGATCAGGAACGCACAATCCATCGCCATTTGGCGGAGATCCTGTGCCACTTGGGGGAGATCCGCTTCCGCTTTGCGAAGCACTGTCTGCGGAAAGACTTCGATGGAGCATATTTGCCTTTTTGTGATTGTTAATGAGGATATTTTCGAGTTGTTTCTTCGAAATGTATCCATTTTTGTCGTCGCCCACAACGGGACTGTTATTATTGTTATTGCGGAAGATTTTGTCTTGAATTATATTCAAGTTTTGATATTGCTGTGCACAAAGGACATTTTCGACGGTTTTACGACTTATGTAACTATCGTGTTCGGAACTTACGCTATTACTTACTACACTACCACTATCACTATTGTTACTGTTACCGTTAAAGATGTTCTTCTGGATGACGCTCAAGTTTTGATAATCGCAAAGGGCTCGAGCTGGAGTTGGTGTAATGGCACGTCTCGTAGATCCCATGGGAGGCTTCTCCGGGCTTGGGGTTATTGCGCGTCGCGGTACTTGTGTAATTTCCGGCGATGCGTATTGGGATTGTATCACAGGGCTCGGCGGTTGAGGCAGCGCATAAAGCAACAAGAGTGGTTGATATCTTCCGCGACTGCATTTGTCAACGACACCTTCCCAATCGGGGCCAACCTACGAAAAAAAATTCATTAGAAACCCATCGAAAAAAAAACCTTAAACCTTTTTGAAAACTTACCTCTTTTACGTTAGCATCATCAAAATAAACCCAAACACGCAACTTGGTATGGAAGAAAAACGTGGTATAATGTTTCCCGTAATACGAAACGACGCCCACGAGTTCATGTGTGTTATTGGAAGCCCATCGCTGATCAGATACTTGATGGAAAACATCGTTCAAACGCAATGAAGTCCCTACAGATTTCAATACTGAATGAACTTGTGTCGCCGAAGGACGTTCGCTATCCCAAACTATTCCAATGGAAACGACATCTGGACGATTCAGCAAAGCACGGCAAATTCCGATTTTAGCGCCGCAGGAATTCTGAAACAAAAAGAAGAAAAATTATTGGTATGCAGTAGTTGCAACTGAATACGTGATGTTAAGATAGAATAAATGCATAAAATTCAAGGCAAACCACAAGTTGCTGATTCTTGAAGCAATCGCACTTGACTTAAAGTGACATCATTTCATGAAGCTTTTAATTTCATAAAGTGCTTATTAAGTTTTTTAACCAATTTAGATTTGAAGAGGATTTTTGACATTGAAATTTGATACAAATTGGCCTTTTACGGAAAACTTTGTTGCTCTAATTGACCATACAAATATTCACCTTCTTCAAAAAATGTGATGCAAGTTCGTTTCAAGTGAGTATAATATAAATCAAATTCAAATTTTGTTTTTTTTTTCATAAATCTCAAAAAATGAGTATTTGAATAAAAAAACATAAGAAAGTGTCGTCGTTCGTTTAAACAAACCTGCAAACGATTTATGGATACCACTTTTGAATTAATAATGATCAATTTTATTATTAAAGCGACAATACACGATGAAAAAACATGGATGTTGTTTGTATGCTTAAATAGATGTTTTGAATCGAAAAAAGGTCTTTTATGTGTGTCTTTTGTATAATTGTAAAGAAACACATTAAAAAAAAGAAATATTCTCATGGTTTGATGTTGTTTTGTTCACCAAAATGATGATGGTATGAATGCGGAATAAATTATGCTATAATCATAGGTGTTGCTTTCTTTGTGGCTGATGACTGTTGGAAGGATTGGTAAAGGCGCGTTTTTAATTATTATTTTTATGCAAAGATTTTTCACACGTTTTTTATCTTTTACAGGTTTCCAGATGGATGAAATATCAAGGAGAGGTAAGTATAAAATGTCTCGAAAAAATTACTCACGAAACAGTGTTTTTCATGAAGGGATAAACTTCTTCAACAGTCTTCCTTTAGAAATAAGACGCATTGACAACTTCCTACTATTCAAATCAAAACTGAAACAATTACTGACAAATTATCTTCAATTAATCCAAACCAAGCAAATTAACTCAAATCTTCGGATGAGAGACAAGACGTAAAGTAAAGTCATTCTAATTAATCCAAACCAAGCATTGTATCGTCAAATGACAAAAAACCCGCCGTTCTACTAATTAAGGATCAATTACATTGAAAAAAAAACAGACGAACCGTCGTCAATTTTTTCTTCATAACTCAAATGGGTCAAAAAGGAACAAAAACTAACCGAAAAAAAATTCCGATCATATCATCATCTGTTTATAAAAAATGAACAACGAAAGCAATCAGAGTTTTTAAATTAAAACTGGATTAAAACAATTCACATCCGATGCTGCTACCCGAAAATTATATCACAATCATCATTTTCGTGTCAGAAATCATTATCTTTTCCTGTGAATCTGGACATTACATATCCATTACTTTTACAACTCTTTTTTCTTCTTAGTAGTAGTAACGAAGAATCTATTGTCTTAATCTCATCTCAGTTTTAAAAATTAAATCTAGTTCATTTTAAACTTTAAGTCATGAAGAGAAGATGCTGGTGGTATCGAGCTGCGTGCCCGATTTCATAGATAAAACGATTTTTTTAGAATTTATGGATCACATTCCATTTAATAATATTCGTTTTTTTTTCTTTGGATGATTACAAAGATGATTGATGATCAATTTTTTCGTTAGTTATACTGGCAATTGAATTAAAAAAAAAATAATATGAAGAATGGATTAACCGGTTTTCTTCATACATGCACTATGCATGTCATTTTTTCGGATGACAGGAATTCCAAGACAACAAAAAAAAAGGTTTGTCAACTTTTTGTCTTGTCAGATTATTTCGAAGGTATATACGAAAGATTTCAATGACAATAGATGACGAACCTTTAGTTCTTCTCTTAAAGTTTTTTTCTTTTGCGATTTTAATTGAAAAACCGCAAGAATGTTTATTATTTTGCCAATAAGACAAAACAAATTTTCCACATACCAAAAGATTTTATTACATTACGACACCATACAAAGCACACTTTTGTGGCTAACATTTAATAATTGAAATAAAATAATTGCAATTCAATGCCACATTATTCGTTGGATTAAAATTACATTACAACTTTAAATTTTTGCATGTTTTATGTTGTTAGATGAGTCTCTTCGTGCATGGACTCTAGCATGACTGACAGCGATACATGCATCAAATCATCAAGTGAATACTTTTCATTTAGATGAATGATGATGATGATGACCTGTTGCGTGAATTTTATGAACATGAAATATCCTAAAAAATTTTTAAGTTGTTTTTAAAAAGTTTTTTACGACAATTTAATGGGTGTGAGAATTACACCTTCAATCAATTTAATTGAGAAATAATTTTTAATTGCAATTGTCCTTGTTCAAAAAATTAATCGTGAACTTCGAGAGAAAGATCGAAGGTGAGATGAAAAAAAAAAATTAAAGTGTTTTTTTTTTAAATTACAAGAAAAGAAATCTTGTAAGAAAAATTTTTAACCAGAGAAATAGTTCATATCTATCGCATTGATCTACAAATGTACTTAGTTAAGTTAATGCTCGCGACTTACATTTTACGACACTTTCTCTTTAAATAAATTTTATGTACTTTGCCATTTTTTCTATCTTTTGTTTAAATTTTATGAGAACTCGACTTCCTATCTTGTAAGAAAAATGACATGCAGCTGCGAAATCGAAGGACATTCAAACATTGTGAATTATTAATCAAAGACAATATGTTTCAAAAATGGCGGTTCGCGCGTCGTGCTGATCAAAAAATATGGCTTTGCATGAAAAATAACAACAACGCCAATTAATCCAAACCAAGCAATTTACATTTAAACAAAGGTTGTGTTACATTTGGTGTCTATAAAATCATTTTTCAAAAAAAAGTCGTAAAATAATTGAAACCCGATCTAATTCCATTAAGGTATTGATCAAAAATATACCATAAAAAAGAGCCCGAAGCCATAAAAGCCGCCTTTCTTTTCAGATTTATTCAAGTGATACTTAGAAAAAAAATTTTTTTGACCCAAGTCTTGATCCAAATCGGACGAGTGTTGTTCATCAACTGATATGTTGCGCAATAAATTTATGTACAAATATTTTTATGGTCGGTTGAACACAGTTTCGCAGTAGTGAATTTATTTAACTTTATGATTAGTTGCAAAAATATTTTAAAATAATGTAAAAATTTTAACTTACCGGACAATCTCTAATATCGCCCATGTTAGCAGCACATCGCAAGAGTTGACCAAAAGACATGGTTTTGTGATTTGTAGCTGCCAAGGCGCACTGTGAAGTGAGTGCTGATGCTGAAACGTAATGAACCATCTGAAAAAAAATATAAAAAAAAATTTACAATGAAATTCCGTTATTTGTCTCATCATATCAAAACTCCTCAATGTTCAAAATGTTCATTGAGTTAATTCAATTATTTATTTTTTTTTTCATACAAGTTCATTGTGATGAATCAATCTCTTAATAACATCAGGGTCATGTACATATGGCACACTTTTTAAGCCAAAATTCAAAATTTGTCCCTGAAGTTGATTTCCTGAAGTTTTTTGAAGGACTTTAAATTTTAAAAAACAATAAGTAACTTTCTTTTTGTAATCGCGCAAAAAAATCAAAACAAAAAAATATGAAAAGTCATCACGCAAATTAATTACATTTGTTTTCGACCCGTAGCATGTTGTCCATCAAAAAACATGATTTTTTAATAAGAAATGTGAGTGTTGAACATGGAGTGAAATCCAACTTGTATCAATTTCATTCCAAACACTCATTTGCATTGTTGGAGCTTTTGATATTCATCCCATTGTGATGCCTTCAAGCAATTTTTTTTATTGATTTTATTAAAACACTTGACTTTTTGTGCTTCGTAAAAGTGAAAATTTTGACAAAACGATCGAATCGAAGAATTTTTTTACCTTTAAAACCTGTTTTGAGGAGAGCAAAAATGTTTATTCAAAAGTTATCAGTGAAGCAGCAGCATATATGTTAACTTCACGTGTTTCGTTGAGAGATTGAGTTAACTTGATTATACAGTTAGAAATTCGGGTCAACATAATTTTATTTTTTTCTTCGTTTTGATTTTTTTTCACGGCAAAAAATAGCACAGAGATTTTTTTGTGATATTTTGTTCATATATAGAAACGAAGAAAGATTTGCAGATCCAATTAGAAAGGTAGCTGCAACATATTGTTACACTAATTATCATCTTTCCACATCATCAGAGCACGTAACGTGAGCATAAGTTTCAATTTAACTTCAGAGTTAAAACGATCGACTAAAAGCTATTCATTTATTATAAAACTTTGACAACAAAAACCTTGAAATAAATATTTATGGCTCACACAGTCGACTAAAAACATACATTTAATAATAATAATAATCTAAATCTTTTTAAAAGGTGCCTCTGGTTGTTAGACACTTTTGTACGAGTGAAGTAGTTTATAGACAAAAACATGAAAATTGTTTAAAAGTTAATTCCAGAACAGATAATTATTGCTATTAAATTGCTCCAAGTTGTATGATGCGATAAGAAATGTTTATTTCAAAGAGTTCGAATTACAAAAGTTGCCAAGTAAGTAAAATTCCTCAATATAATTATCAGACCTTTAAGTTTTAATAAGATAGAGATTGATATTTGAGAAAATTCAATTAAAAAAGGGGCGATATTTAGGGCAATTGTCCATGAATTGATAGGTAAATGGACAAAAATACGCCCTAAAAGCTCCTTGATATAAGATTAAAGGTGACAAGTTGTGGTTTAAAGAGATTAATTTTATCTATTTACGGGTTATTTTGACCTCCTGAGGGCTTCAGATGAGGTCCTCAGGGGTAAAAAGAACCCGTAAAAGTAAAATTAATCTCTTAAGTTTTTTTTAAAATCATCTCAAGGGCTTAAATTTAACTCTAAAGAATTTAAAAGAGTTAAATTTAAGCTCTTGAGATGTAAAAGTTCATATCTTTTAAACCACAGAGACTCGATTCGATACTTGACACCAAAAAAAAGTAACATAATAACAATAACAGACGATTTAATAAAAAAAAGATGAAATGAAGACGATACAAATAAAAATAACGTCGATTCATCTTCTTCTTTCTGAGACACAAAAGCTTCGTTTTAATAAATATCGAAAGAAGCACAAATGTCATCACGATAGTAATGTTCATACTTATAGTTAACATCATCAGTGCAGATAAACTTTTTATTATTGCAAAATTCAACTAAACAACAACTGGTTTCCATTCACTTGTTACTTTGGGCTTTTGTCATGCCTCGTAATGTAGTTAAAGTTGCAAATAAAAAACGCATTAAACATATTAGTTTGGTACAAAAATTATAGGTATATGACCGCGCGCACTAATTTTTTCAGACAAATTTTGTGTTCGAAAGTCAGTTAAATGCAAATGTGTCGCAATTAATGTGCAGCTTGGACATTTCTGTATTAAAACTTGTTTTTGTTTGAACAAAATGGCGACTTGATATAGTTTAAATATTCAAATTTAGATCGTAAATCTTTGTTTTGTTAGATAGGAACAGATCTGTAGATCAAAGGTTCAAGTGTTGACAAGTAGGGGGCGCTTCAGTGAAAATTTTTCGCGCCATTTTTTTTAAATTTGAATTTATTTTTAAAGTTACTTTTTTTTAATCAAAGCTGTATGAAAAAAGTTCCCTATCTAGTATGTTATCTCTTTTTAAGTCAAAACATTACAGTTACAACATTTATTGCTAATTTTCCAAACAAGTAGCAAGTATCAACATAACAAGTTGCTTGTTATGTTACGTTACGAGAGAATTGCCGTCTAATCACCCGACTATCGTTAAAGTAACGAGTTGATATTGATTCTTCTTCATTTCTCTCATTTCATTTCTGTTGATCTCTTAATGAGGTTCCCACAGTTGGATAGTTGGATGTAATTACTCGCGATGATTCAATTAGAAGAAGAAAACTACATACCTGAGTAAATGGCAGTTGTTCTGAATTTGCGCCACATTCACAGACACTTTGCTCGACGACACGCATGGCAAAGCGTTGATGTGCTACGCAAGACGGCACCTCACACTGATCACTGTCTTCCGACGAGAGGTGCGAATGGATGCGATGCAAGACAAGCTCGAAACATTCGGCTGCATCTCCAAGGCAGCCGAGTGGGAACCGTCTTGATGCGAGGGGACCCGAGGCGAGGGCACGTCTCAGCGATTCCGGACATAAAGCTGGCTCGGAGCTGGTTTGAAGTTGTGAAAAAAGTTCCTGAAAAGAGATTTTTATTAGAATTGATTCAAATTTTGAGGTTAAGTTAAAATCTGAAAAATGAGACAAATCAAAAACTTACAAAAATCGATTTCAATAGAGATTGAAACTCTTTGTTACTAACATCTGACGTAACACTTTCATACAACAAATGTTGGTCATCCAACGCTTCTTTCTTCTTTTTCATCATGACACTCGACTTCGAGCCATTTTTGGTTGGCTTTTGTTGTGAAGCGTCGTCTTTCTTACGAACGTATCTGAACTTTATCATTTTTATAGCTTAACTTTGTATTTTAGGCACACGCTATATATATGGCACATAATCTCTTTGTTGGATGTCAAAGCTTTAAATATGAAGAAATAATGAAGCAAAATACAAAAAGGGCTTGACTTCGACTTGACACGCACAAAAAAAATGAAGTAATCGTTATAAATCGCTATCTTAATAGTAAGTAGTTGGAGTGATATAAAACTCATTAACAGCCTCTTTATCAAAGAAAAATCTTAATTTATTAGCATTTAGAGCTCTTTTGTATCATCCTTTAATCCGGAAGTCTGAAGAGCCACAAAATGTCTTAATTTTTGGAGCAAATCCTTGTGTCATAAATTCAAAAGACTTCGTAGAAATGGTTTGTTTAATGTTTTAATGTTACCGACCTTTTAGCGGTTTTTTCTCCTATTATGACTTAAAACGTTTTTTTTTTCTTTATTAAGTATAAGCAAACTTGTAGGTCGGTATGAATCAACAAAATCGTAAGCCGCAGTAAAAGAGGATGAAGTAAAAAGAGACAAACGAAGAATTCCAGGAACGAAAGAGTTAAAAATGAATCATCCTGCATTGGTTGAGGCTGCAACATTCCTCAGGAAATGCTTTCGCCGAGACAATATTTTTTAATGGATTTTTTTTTAAAGTCAAGGTAAGTTTTTTTTCTTTGAGTCATGAATTTTTACTTTTTTTTTTTAATTTTTTCAGGTTTCATAAGGCTCAAATTGAATTTTTTAATTCAAAAGTTTTGATGCCATTCACGACAGGTCAATTTTGATGTAAAACATCCTTGTTTTTAATAAATAAAGAGGACAAAAAAAAATGACGAAGACTTGAAGGCGATTCAAAAGATCTGTAACAAAGCATTGAGAACCATTTTTTCTTTCAGAGAATCATTTTTCCAATTAATTCAAACCAAGCATTTAAACTCCAACGAATATCTGCAAAATTTATCAAAATTAATTCTAAAAGAAAATTGAAGGCGATTCAAAAGATCTGTAACAAAGCAAGTAAAATAATTAATCCAAACCAAGCATTTAAATTTTTAAACTTCAACAAATATCACGAACTTTATAAAAAGTCAACCTCAAAAGAAAAAGTAGAAAAACCCATAACGCTCGTGTCATCATAAAAAGCATAAACAAATCAATTTTTTCGCAAAACAACCATGCGTCATTGATTTTTATGATATTTTTTCCATCAACGTAACTGAATTTTACGCAAATAATCAATTAATTGCAACAACAAGAAGGTCATTAAAACGTTTTTTTTCTTCCAAAGATTGCACAATTTTTTACTCAACTTTATCTCTCATCGCATTCATGCTTTTTTAAAATGAGCATAAGAGAGACATCTTCAATAAAATAAATAAAATGTTGCACAAATGTTACTTTTTTAAGCACGAAACAGTAAAACTGGTAGCGCTTAGTTTTTTGTATTCAATTGAATACTCATCAGAAATTTAATTGAATTTATTTTGCAATCGTGTCGTGAACATTTTGCAATAAATTTGCAAATTTATAAACAATCTGTTTATTTTTTTTTTTTTTTGGAATGCATTGAAAAAGGATGAGAACATATGGAGTTTTAATGACCAGTAGCGTTGATTGACACTTCATTAAAGCTCATTTTGAGCTGATTTTGCTATTTTCTAATAAGAACACGTGTTCAAAATTAATTCCATCCCCTTTTTTTGCTATAATTGACCTTCTGTTTTGACATGTTAAACTTTTTAATGACCAATTTGAGGTCTTCAATATTTTTTTTTATTAGAGCACCTGAACAATTTTTTTTCAAAAACAAAAAAAAATCACCTGTTCAACTAAATTCACTTAATTACAAGAAGAAAGAATCGTGTTCACTCAAGCATTTAACACGACGACGAGGGAAGAATACATTGACCCATTGTTATTGCTTACACTTGATAATGAAATGTCGGGCATTGAAGCGCGACACGATGATGAGTCACATTTTCCGGTGTTCCTCGAGACACATTTGTACCTCCCGCACCAACAAGAAATGTCGTCTTTCAATGACGCAAATTAAGTTGACTCCTACACTGCTAATCGAGAGTGTTCAATAACACAAGTCTTGTTATGAAATAAGTAGCTTAAAGAATTGCAAGAGATTGCCTGGGAATTTGATTTTTTTTATGGTAATGAAACGCAAATGACTCAAATGTCTTCAAAAAAATTGAACAATTAACCCACAAAAATGTTCATTTTCATGTCAATTATCTTCGCTTGACCGTAATTTGAGATCCATATCGCGCCTTAGATGCGACTTAATGATCACTGTCACTTTTTTAACGAGTGCAAATGCGCGATTTAATTACTAAAGTTGCATAATTTTTTATTTTTCGTGGATGAACACGACCTTTAGTGTGATTCGGACGTGAAGTTATTTGATGTTACGTGTGTGATAACGATCAAATTTTGCGCCAAAAGCACTTGTTTGTATTTTTAATGGCATTTCGCACCTTTTTAGAGATTTTTTGTGATAATTTATGACACAAGAATTGCTAATTTTTGATTATTTTTCACTTTTTTCGCGAGTGTCAAGTCGAAAAGTCGAATTCCAACCTTTTTCATGCACTGCTGATGCTCTGTTATTTTTGTCAAATCACCAATTTTTAATCGTTTTTCGCTTTAATAAAGTCGCGCGGCGCACTTAACTATCCGTAACAAGTATTTAACGTCGACTAAATGGCAGAAATACTTTATTTCACTCAAAATCGACAATGTACACAAAAACCAACAAACATGTGTGAGTAAGTATTTTAGTTTATTATACCATTTAAGCGACACGACATACACATGTGTGATATTTCTCTACCTGTCACGGTCCTGGCAACGTTGTGTGAGTGTATCGAATAACAATTGTGCAAATAATAAATTTACCTGAGAGACATAAACGTTCTTTTTTCGTGTATTTTTCTTTGTACTTTTGTACAAATACACTTGAAAAATACATAAAACTGCTATCTCTTGATCGCTCTCGAGTAAATTGTAGAAAGAACATTTTGCAGGTAAGGTAAAAGGAATGTGTAGGAGTGCCTATGGTTGTGTTGGAAGCTGTTACAGTGCAACCCTCGCCTTGTTCCTTGTGTGTGCAACGAACGTCATCGTTGGCATTGTTATACGGATGAAATGCGAAAAAAATTGTGAACAAAGAAACGTGTAAGCTTGACGTACTAAAAAAGGAAGGTGTTAAGTACAAACAAGGCAGTAGAAAGGTCAGAGGATTACTCTTTATTTGATGACATAGTGAATGAGTTATGAGCCATTTAAATGTCTGTAAAAGTAAACAAACAATAATGAGGAGTTGCGACGTTTAAATGAAGATGGCGCTAATTATTTTGAGACCCTTTCAGACTTTAAAGAAGAGAAATTTCCTTCAAATTCTTTCAAAAAGTTAACAAATTTTAATTTTTGTATAATTTTTAGAAGTTTTAAGACAAAAATCAATAAAATCGTTAATTGACAATAGATGGCGCTGAATAGTTTAAGCTTCCTTTAAAGTTTTTAGAAGTTTTAAGCTTAAAAAAATGTTCAGATTTCAAGAATTCAAAAGACTTCTGAGCCAAGAACTTAAAAAAAAAATTGACGATAGATGGCGCTTTTAGATTTTTAGTTCATTTTTAAGTTTTGAAACCAAATTTGGTCCTTCAAGTCTCCTAATTTCTCCTTCAACGACTAAATTTTCAATAATTTCTGATAAAATTCAGTTTAAAAAATAAAATACGATAGATGGCGCTGAATAATCTAAAACTTCTGTTAAAGTTTTTGAGGAGATTTAATTTAACAAAATTTTTAAAGATTCTTGAAACTTCAAAAAATATTCAAACTTGTCTATTCAAAAGACTTCTAAGCCAAGAACTTTCAAAAAAATCAATTGACGTTAGATGGCGCTTTAAGATTTTTGTTTAATTTTTAACTTTTGAAACTAAATTTGGTCTTTAAAGTTTTCATATCTCCCAAAAATCTTCAACAACTAAATTTTCAATTATTTCTGATAAAATTCAGTTCAAAAAATTTAAAAAAAATAAAAGACGATAGATGGCGCTTTATAAAAAAATATTTAAAAGCCCGTTACTTGTCACATTTAATTTTTTTCACTCGAATCAAAATCAGTTTTAATTAAAAAAAACTCCACTTGTCACTTGATATAAATTCAACTCATTTTCGAACAATCATAAATACATTCATATTAATACTAAACCTGATTGATATTCTGTTACATTACAAGCAAACCACTTGTTTATGCAAATACACGTTTAATTCTTGGAACAGAATTATTAATTTTTTTTTTATTTTTCCATGCCGCGCTTTTTTTACATAAATTAGAATATTGATTTGGAATTAAAGTTTTGGGCGAAGTTTTTAACGGTTATTTCGTTAACGAAATAGAGCTAATTAGTAAGGCGTCATTCATCTCTGCATGTAATTTTTTGTGTGGTCCAGAAAAAATCAAAGAAAAAAGGGAAATTTTTTTCATGTTGACGCAAGACCCGCAAGAATGCAATAAATTAATACGTAATCGTCCTCCCACTCCCGCGACAAAATTTTTTGTGTTTTGTTTTGTTTTTAGTAGATGAGATACGATGAAGTCAAAAATTATTAATGAAATTCCGCCTACTTTAAGCGGCGTTTCATTTCTCATTTTTTTTTTATTTTTTTTTTAAAGTCGAATCGTTGTCTGGACATCAGTTTACGTTTTTTCTTAACGATAAACGATCAATAAATAGCACGTGGACTTTTAAAGGAATTTTATCTCATTTTAAGTGGTAATCATTAAAAATTATTATAAAATTAAGAATCGAGTGTTTATGACGAATTTTATGATAAATTGAAAAAGGAAATGAAGTTGACTCGAATTACTTTTTGTGGGCGGATTGAAAAATTAATTTATGCAAGTTAACGACTTTACTTGACTCGTAAAGTGTAATCAGACATTCATTATGACACTAATTATGGGGACTAAGCTACTTGAGCACGTACTTTGCGTAATGTGTGCTTTTTACGTGATTAAAAAAATGAAAACAAGACACCGAACAATGTTTGTTTTATCATTACAAACAAAAAAAAAATAACATAACATGAACCTATTAACCGAATTTGGATTCAAATTGGATTTGTAAGTGATATGCATAATTTTTTGACGATTGTATTGGAAAACAAGTTGTTTTTACCTTTTTTAGCCGAGACCACAGCACAAGAGTGTTAATTAGGGCAAAATTTATTTTTTTTCTGTTTAAATTATTTAATAAAAGTTCATTTCTTAGTTTTCTTGGAGTTTAATGAACTTGACTTGAGATAAAAACAAAAAATCATATAAATAATATTCATGATAAAAAGGTATAAAATTACTCTTTAAATCAGAGTATACTTATAGACGGCGTTGTTATTTTTTTATTGTCATAAAATATACCGTTTCATTGTTTTTTAAAGCATTTCTTAAAAAAATAAAAAAAAGAATTAAAAAATTGTCTGTCTGTAAAAAAAAATTAAAAAATAAAGATTTTTTTTAACATAAAAAAATTAAATATTTTTATGAAAAAAAAAATAATTAAAAATTTTAAAATCTTAATTATATTTTTTTTCATAAAAAATAATTTAAAATAATTAAAATTATAATAATTTAAATTAATTAATTAATTAAAATAAAATAATTAAAAATTAATTTAATTAAAATTAATTATTTTTATTAAAAAATTTTATTAAGAATTTACAAATTTTTAATAAATTTAATTTCTTTTAATTAATAAAAAATTTAAAATAATAATAAAATTACAATATAAATAATTAATTAATTTATATTATTTTTTATGAAAAAAAATAATTAAAAATTTTAAAATCTTAATAATTTTTTTTTTTCATATAATTATATTAATTTAAAATTTTTTATATTAATTTTATTAATTTTAAATTTTTTTTATTAATTAAAAAAAATTATAAAAAACTGTATTTTTAAAAAAAAATTATTTAATAAAATTAATTAATTTTAATTAAAATAATTTTTAATTATTTTATTTTAATAAATTAATTTATTTAAATTATTTTAAATTTTTTTTAATTTAATTAATTTAAATTAAATTAAAAATAATTTATTATTAAAAATGCGCTTTAATTAAAAAAAATTAAAACAACTTTCAAACAAATATCATTAAGAGCCATACAACTCTAACAAACTCTTGTCTTTGTTTACTTTTTTTTCCTATTTCTTCATCATAACTTCAGCTTAAGTCACTTTTTATCATAACCATATCTTACGTATGCATTTAAAGAGTCGCATGCACTTGTTCAAACACAATGACGTTGATGCGATAACAAAACAACAACCGGTCTGAAAGTTGTGCGTTCTATTTTTGCTGATAATTAGACAGCTTGAGACGTATATTACGTCTATGTAAGATTACTTGCCTAATAATTATGAAAAATGAATAAAAAACCTCCAAAAATAGCTACGAGCCATATTCGGAGCCAAACCCTAATCAAAATCATTTATAAAGATTGGATTTATTTAATAAAGTAAAAAAAATGATATTTTTTACGTTTTTACCGTTATGTTGGTCACATATCGATGTTAAATTAAATAAATGACCAAATTTCTATTTTTTTTTCTTCTTTCCTGTGTTTTGTTAAAAAAAATAATATTATCGAATATTGATTTTTTTTTATTTTAATTTTTTTTTTTTGTAATTTCATACAAAAGAAGGTTGGCTAGCTTCTAGCAAAGAACTTCTCAATTATTTAAAATAATTTCCTTAACAAAAGCGATGGAAGTCAAAGATCTTCGTTGGTGTCTTCTTCGTCTTAAAATTATATATTTTAACTGAAGGTCTGTAACTCACGTTTTTTTCACGTTATTGTTTATTTTGCTTTAGTCAATAACAAATTTTGTTTCATATTTCATACCTTAACGTTATTTTATTCGAATTTTATGGTTTTGCTTGATTTTTAACGAACTAACAAACATTCAAAAGTAAACAAACAACATCTTCTTACGTAAAAAAAAAATATAAATCGAGCTGGACGGATTGAATTTCAATTTTTAACGTTTCTTAGTGCTTTTATGAGAGGCATGAAATTGAAGGTTTGCTTTCTATTTCGATTTATCTCTTTCTCGTTAATAAATTTTATTAAAATAAATTTATTCCTTTACGTTTGAAACGTGAGCAAGGGAGCGAACTACTTGACTTTTTGGTTGAACTTACTTCAAGTAATAATAGTTCATAAATCTTTAGGTTACTTTGCCTGAAGTTAATAGATTAAGAAGAGAGAGAAAAGTGTTAAAAACTTTCATTTTATATCAAAAGCTTGAAACTTGTGCATTTTGTCTCATTTCTCACGTGTTCAAGTATTAATTCAAGTGCAAGTTTGTAGGTCAAATGATGAAAATTATTCGTCAAGTGTTCTCAAGAGTTTTGTGATTCATGATTTTGATAACAAAAACGCGCTAGAAAGCGATAAAAAATTTTTTCTGATAAAAAACTAAGAATTTTCTGAATCATTTCAAACTGCGATTAAGAAAATTAAAGCTCTGTTACTCAATCATCAAATTTGCACATCTCCAACCCATGTTCTGAGTAAATTTCTCTAACAACCCATAATTAGCTCAAAAATTTGCATAAATTTCTCGTACAAGTGTTACATCTCGTTCTATATTTCCAGCTGCTTTAATTAATGCTTCGAAAAAAAACACAAAGCACAATGGCTGATAACAGAATCATGTAACCGCGAAATAAAAAGTGCATTGTACATTTTCGCATTAATTACCATCTTTGGAAGAGTAACTGATGCACAAACAAGTAAGCCACAAAGGTTTACTGTACTTTGAATACTAATTATTAACTCTCTGATGCATCAACTTGCATTCGGAAGAAAAAAAAACCGCGTAACCTATTTTTTTGTCAGTAACTTGACATGAAACGGCGACAGAAACGGTGAATAGTGTGAACACTCTTTGAACTTTATTGTAATAAATTTAAAGCTGGAGATGTGCAAGAGAGTTATTTTTCTCTCTATAGAATAGTTTAAGGCAAATTTGAGTAAAAAAGTTATTTCTGTGCATCCTGAGAGTCACAGAGATTAACTTTTTTAATTCATTTTTGTTCAAATAAGCCTCAAAAAATTCTAAATTTATGAATTTTTAGCTGCGAGACCCAAATTTTTCACAATTCACTTACTTACCTGAGACATTGAGAGTAATTTCTGACCCATTTATGTCTTTTTTTGTTTTATTGTTTTAAATCTTTTTTCAACATTTCATTGAACTCAAAACATTAGTGGTAAAAAAAAATTTATTTATGACAAAAGAGTCAAATTAAAAACTGTTTTATGGTTGTTTAACTTTTGGACTGGAACGATTAAAATCTCAATAAAAATTAAATCAACAGCTGATTCAAATGAAATGATTGATCCTCCTGAGATTCAAATCCATGAGAAAATTTTTCTCTCATATAAATCCTAAACACCCTCATCCCTCACATGTTATGAGGCAATAAAATTTTGACACAAAGGCCATTTAATCAACTGAAAAATATCACAAAACAGTCTAAAGAATAGGCAGGTGGCTACCTATACAAGATTTTTTTTTTTTGTTGAAGAAGTAAAAGAAGAAAAAGTGTGTAAGGTATTGTTGAAATCTCATACAAAAAAACTATGCATGGGAATTTTTTCGACTACTTTACAACAAAAAATAAAAAAAATTATGAAAAAAAAGAAACAGTTGATTCGCATAGAATAAAGTCGTAGAACAATCGTAATAAAAATAATACTAATGATGATGAGTCCAGACCAATTTTTGTTTGTTTATTTTTCTACACTTTTTTCATGAATCATCGAAGTAAATAACGGCTAGAGTATTATTTTAATACTAAAAGTTCTTTTATGGCAATGGGATGAGGTGAAAATTATTTATTCTGTATTTTTATGAATTCTGACCAAGTTTATTTAGATTTTAGTAGAATTTTTAATGATTTAATTGGAATGAATTATACTTTTGGGAACGACTTTTGTAAAATAATTCAATTGTTTCTTTATTCATGTCATTTAATTGCTGCTCTATGATATATGAGGGGCATTAAAATTTTTTGAAAAAATAATTTTATTACCTTTTTTTGATTTCATTGACCTTTGAGACACATATGATCCAAGGAGATTAAAAATTTACGAAAAATTCACACAATTTTGTCTCCATCGTAAAATCTTTAAGAAGATTATTTTTTTTTTTGAGAAAGTGTCCTGATGTGAACTATTCGGTTCTCACACCTTCACTACTTCTGTTCAATAATTATTTTTAAAAAATAATTTTTTCAATATTTGCATATTTTGACCTGTTTTAAGCCATAAAACTCGTAAGGCGTGAGAAACTAGAATTTTTCGCCTCATATCTCATCTCAATTAACAGTCCCTCTCGGCATGTAAAGTATTCACTTTTTGTTTTTACTTTTTGTACTTCTAAGCAAAGCAAGCAATTAACATTTTTTTTTTATTGTTCTTCATCTTTTTTTCTTATACCCTCAAACTATTCGAGTTCTGCAAATTGTTAATTTCTTTTTAATAACAATTAAGTGTTTTTGAAACTCTTGCAGGTAAACATACCTTTTGGCACTTTCCAGAAAAAAAATATGAGAAATTTTTGTCATTTCTCATCATTTTTTTTCTGAAGATTTTTAAAGACAACAACTCAATTTTCATCGAGTACATTAAAAAATACTTTTTTGTCAACTCTCAGACATGTACTTTGTAACAATGACCTCAAAAATGGGAAGTAATTATCTTGTAAGCAACTTTTGTTTATGTTTTTAATAATAATGATGATATAGTAATGTTGAGTGAAATTTTTTTCATTACTTTTTTTTTGGAGGATTGCCTCGAGATGAAAGAAAAACGAGATAATGACAGAGTCGTCAATCAAAGTTAAAAGCATCTAATTATTTGTGAGGCTTGGGTTTTTGTTTGTGACTTTTCCTTCAAGTTTTATGAACTTCAGGTTTGACCTTTCAGATTCATCGTTTTATAATCGCTTTACAAATTCTGTCTTCTAATCCAAGGCTAAAGTTTAGAATATGTTCCGAAGATTCTACATTCCAATTTTTCTTCTTTAGAATTCAAAAAAGTAGAAAATTTCTAATTCAGCAAATTTCTTATTCAGCAAATTTCTTATTCAGCAAATTTCTTATTCAGCAAATTTCTTATTCAGCAAATTTCTTATTCAGCAAATTTCTTATTCAGCAAATTTCTTATTCAGCAAATTTCTTATTCAGCAAATTTCTTATTCAGCAAATTTCAAGTTCAGCAAATTTCGTATTCAGCAAATTTTCAATTCAAATTTTTACTCAGCAAATTTCGTATTCAGCAAATTTTCAGTTCAGCAAATTTTCAATTCAGCAAATTTGATTAATTCAGCAAATTTCAGACTGTTCAGTATTTAATTCAGCATTGCAAAAGCAAATTCTACAAGTGTCATGAGAACTGTTTTAAAGATTCCTATTAAGATCTTAAGCTTTCATTTTAAAGTCAAATCAATTCAAATCTGGTTCACTTTCCTTCCTTTCAAAACAAATGAGCTGAAAATCCGCAGTTCCTGTCAAAAAAATTCTCATAGCTCAAAAAATCCGAAAGCTATTGATCTCCTGAAATCCAATTTCCTGAAACTAATGAGATTGGATCTCCAAGCCTTTATATAACCAACATACATGTTCCATAAATGGCAATGGCGTTAAAATTCGAAAGACATTTCCGCTGCGATTCGATTTCATTAATTATTTGGTTTGATTGTTTGAATATTCAATTAAAAACTCCGGAACGAAATTTTGATATCTCATTCATAATTAAACCAGATTAGAAACGGTCGGGCTTTCACTGTTTTTTTGTCACCTACTCGATTGACTTGTCTCACTTTCGATAAATCAATAAAAACATAGGCGTAAATTTATTTCAACTTACCTTTAAGGCACAAAAGATACAGTCTTGGCCGCCACACACGTGATTTACCAACTGACGAAATTGTCTTCGGAATGCATCCAAATGCCAAAGAACCTGAAAAAGTTAAAAAAAAAAATGAATTAATAATTTTATTCAATGCACGTGTGATGTTCATCATTAATTATCATGACAATGCTCGTTATGTAAATTTTTCTATGTTCATTAGTTGATGACAAGTGATTATTTCATATAGACAACAGGTTAGAAAAACTTATAAGAATAAATTGGCGGGCGAATTGAAATATAAACAATTGCACACTTTGTTGTTTATTTACAACTTTTACACATACATAAATTTATGTTCAGTGTACAAAACAAAAGGTAAACGAACATGGCTTGATATGAAAGATTTTTAAAGAAAGAACCAAGGGACGCACATCGAAAACCGCATCGCTTTACCCACGCCACGTCTTAAAGGAAAAATCATGTATACCTTCTACAGAGCTCATACAGGTACGTATGACGTACAGGTGTATGTACGATATATGTACGAACAAAGAACAAAAGAAACTGAAGAAGTAGAAGAAGAAGAGAATCTTCGACCTAAAAGCTTCGGCTTGGTTCGGTCTCTCATCGATCTCTGTACGTCGTACGATGTTCTACTTATTTCTCTATAGCTGATCTTTCATATACACTTTTCATATACAGATCGTGTATGGGAAAGAACTTTGTATATATACGAAAGACTGCATCAACAAAATAAGACAAGAAACCCGAGAAGAACGTCACGGTAAAAAACTTCAGGTGAATACACTTTTAGTTCTGTTCTGTTCTGGACTTTCGTCTTCTATACCATTAATGCGTATATACGTGCACGTGATGTGATGATACGCCCGCCATTTTGTTCCTTCTTTTATACTTCAGAAATAGACAAAGTTAATGTTTATCTCGCGTACTTTACATTGGCTTAAGGGTCATTACATTAGCATTAAGACGTGATCAAGCACTTTATTTGCATTTAATGCGCCTTTTAAATTTTTTTTTGCTCTTTCTAGAAAATTTCCTTTTTTGTTTTGAAACGATGCACCTAAGCCTTAAGTAAGTAAGGTTCGAAAAAAAAACAATTAACACTTTTTTCTTGAACTTTTTTGTTTGTTCGTTCTTGTGTCAATACCAGAAAAAAGACCCAAAATAACAAAAAAAAAAGATGCAACTGTTATTCGGTTGTAATTTATTCAAAGCGATGTGTAGGCAAAAAGATAAACAACAAAAACTGTTAAATGTTTTTTTTTAGTTTTAAAACTTCAGTTTATCAACCAAAAAAAAAGTTGGTAAGAAAGGTAGGTGGATGAATACGATTATGTTGCTCTTTAAAAACAAAAAATATGTTAAAAAAAGACATCTAGAGAAAAAAACAAACATAAAACGGGAAATGAATTGTACAATTATCTTTTGTTCTGTTGATTCAACTGTTTTTTCAGCGCGTTTTCTCCGAAATTTAAATTTTTTTTTTTACGAAGGAACATAAGGCACATGCCCATATTTTTTTGCAGCTTTTGTCGCGACATTCAGACTCGGGATTGTGAGTTGAGGAAATTCAGTGGCGTACTTAATTTTCTTGAGTTTGCCACAATATTTTTTTTATTCAGCAGTTCAGCGAATTTCATATTCAGCAACTTCATTAACTCCATTTTTTTCTGAAATTTGCTGAATATAAATTTAGCTGAATAAGAAAGCTTTATGTTTTAGAATTAAATTAGAAAATGCTTTATTCAGCAAATTTCAAACTCAGCAGATTTCATATTCAGCAAATTTCAGAAAAATGAAGTTAATGAATTTGTTGAAATTTGAAAGTCTTTTAATATGAAATTAGCTGAGTTAAAAGTTTTCTGTTTCAGAAATAAATTATAAAATTTTTAATTCAGCGAATTTAGCAACTTTATTAATTTAATTTTCTTGAAATTTGCTGAATATAAAATTCACTTAAGAATAAAATTTTCTGTTTTAGAATTAAATTATAAAATTCCTTATTCAGCATACTTAAAGTTTAGCAAATTTTTAATTCAGCAAATTTCTTATTCAGCAAATTTCAAATTCAGCAAATTTTTAATTCAGCAAATTTTTTATTCAGCAAAGGTTAAAATATCACATTAGACATTTTTTTGTATTTCTTAAATCCTTCAATGAAGATTTAACCACAAAAAAAAATAAGTTCGCTGCAAAAAATGACAGGAACAACATCTGGCAAAGAAAAAAAACTTTGCAATACAATAAAAAACGAAGATGAAAAGCAAAAAACACAGACAGGAAGAACATTGACTCGTCGTATCTTCGTATAATTACCGTTCGCAAGACTTTTTTCTTTTGCATAAAAAAAAACATAAATAACATCATCAACATATGTTTCATGAGAACTTTACCGTATTTTGCAAATAAATTCTTATCATTGTTATCCGCCAAAGCAAAATTATAAGTTATTACAACTCATTGTCTTTTTTCCATGTTGCAAAAAAAAAATTGCGCTTGACTGACTGCACTTTACCGTTTCTCCGTTCTTTCTTTTTCCTCCGTTTTCTTTGCCGACACAAATACTAAGTTTTTATAGTAATCGACACTCATCAATGACAATCGGCGAAGATCATTAAACAAACACTCGGAAGCAACTTTTATGTCATAATTGGCAACATTGAATGACGTTTTGAGCGCAATTTAATCGCACATCAAAGAACGTTGATTAAACGAGTTTCAAGCCTTTGAATTACGGGACTTGCTGCAATTACATTAACATAACTGGTCATTGCTCGAGTGTGAGTGTCCTCAAAGCAAATTAGAAGTGAATTAAGAAAAATGCTTAATAACGAGTTTCATTGCTCCTAACTCTCGGCAGAGAAGATTAATGATCAATTTTAACGTCTTTCTGTTCAACATTGAACCAGGAACATGTCTAACAACGCTTTTATCGTGTTAACTTTGACGAAGATAAACAGAGAGAAAAAATCACGACTATGAGGGTTTTTAATTTTTTTGGCGCTTCGCTGTTACGTCAATGCTTGAGTTTACTAATAAGGCTTCTTTCTTCGAAGTGAATGGTGAAATGAAAATAATAATAAGAAAAAGTAATCTACATAATTTTTGTCGTACAGACATGACATGACATTCGGACATTGATTGATCGTCGTCTAATTATATCTTGTTATGAGAGTTGAGCTTGTTCATCATCTTTTTCCTCTTCTTCGAACGCGACTACTTCGGTGGTCGTTTCGAACACATTTTTCGTGTGTCACAAGGTGAGATGATAAGATATTATTGTCCTTTTATGTCGCAACGAACGATGATTCATTCATACATAGACAATTTCATGGCTTCGTCACAGTAAGTGGATTCTCTTTTTTATGTCACATTCTAACAGGTTTCAATTGTGTTGCCCCTTCTTCGTTTTTTTTTCATGGATTTTTGTGAATAGAAAAGTAGAAAGAAATTTCGAGAATGAATTTTTTGTGTTTTTTGAGTAGTTCTTGGAGGAAGTAAGCTTTGAAAATTACCGTGAAAAAGAAATTTAAAGAGGTTTAAATGTTCAAAGAAAGCTTTTGACAGATTAAAAATTGATAAAATATTAAAAATAACGAGCTGCTGAATACATTTAAGCTGCTGAATTGGAAATTCGCTGAATTCGAAATTTGCTGAATTCGAAATTTGCTGAATGTTCAAATTTGCTGGATTAGAATTTTCTTGAATTGGAAAAAAGCTCAATTTGAATCCTAATAAATTTAAAATGTTGCTGAACTTGAAATTTGCTGAATTTAAAAGTTGCTGAATTAAAAATTCGTTGAAATTTGCTGAATAAGAATTTTCCTGAATTGGAAAACGATGAATTTGAATCCAATAAAAATTTTAAACATTTATGAACTTGAAAGTTGCTGAATTAAAAATTTGCTGAATACTTTGCTGAATTGAAAATTCGCTGAATAAAAAATTTGCTGAATATAAATTTTTTTGAAGCATTTTTGTTAAAAAAATAGTTCTTTGAACTATAAAAAAATCTTTTAAATAAAAAAAATCGTAAAAAATTGAAAATTCATTAAAATTCACATAAAAAAGTAATTCAAACGAAAGACTTTTAGATAACAACTCTAATCAAAACTTCAGAAGTACTTTTTGATAAAGCTTCAAAGAAAGAAAAAATAAAACTTTTCATGCTAGAATGCACCTGCTGTTCCTTTGTTCGTCTTCGCAGACCTGCTCTAAGCAAGCTCATCAGAATATTCCACTCGCATTTGAATTTTATGGGAATCAAATATTAATACACAGAAAAAAAGATAGAGATAATGATTATTATTATTTTATTAGCAACTACACTCCTCTGCTTCGTTCTTTTTTTTTGTATAAATATGGGAATCTTCTGTCCATTTTAGTTTCATAAACTCTGCTTATCAAAGCGAAAAATCTCAAGTAAGAAGAAGGATGGTCGAGAAAATTCACCGATGTGTAACCAAAAAAAAATAATGAAATTTCAATGGACTCATGGCGGTAGTACAAGTCGAGTGCAATAAAAACATTTTTAATACACTTTCGGAAATAAGGAAAGAAATAAAATTTCCTCCCACACAGGTTCTGTAGATTTAATGACGGTACTTTTTTTTTTGTTTCGTTTTCGAACGAACAAAAAGCGTGGAATATTTATTTAGTGTCCGTCAGAATTAACGAAAAAAATGAGACGAAATTCAATCAATCTGATACATTTCTTTCAAAGGGAATTTTATTAAGAGTGTAGGACGAAAAGTGATGAGAGTCGAATTGCATGAAATTTTTCAATCAAAGTGCTATGTGTCTTCTTAATGATAGCGTTCATTCAGGTGCTTACTGATGATGATTGCTATCGAACCTCACATGAGTGAATGATTCTCGTGTTTTTGTGTGGGAAAAAGTCATAAAGCGTGGAAGTGAGGATTTGTTGAATCAAAGTTTTTTTTAGTGAATAAAAAATTAGAATTTAATTCTTGAATTTAAATTTATAAAAAAAATTATTTTTTCAATTATTCAAAAAAAAAAATAATTTTAAAAATTTAAATAATCAAAAATTTCAAAAATTTTCAAATATTTAAAATTATAAAAAAATAAATTTTAACAAATTAAAAAAAATTTAAATAAATTCAAAGTTTATAATTTATTTAAAAATAATTAATAACAATTTTTTTGAAAATTCTATTTTTTTAATATATTTTTTATAATATTTTTTTTTAAATATTTTTTTAAATATTTTTTTTAAATTTTTTTAATTTTTTTTTTTTAATATGCTTGATTTGGATAAATTAAAAAAATTAAAAAAAAAAATAAATCAATTTAAATTTTATTTAAAAAATTTTTTTCAATCTCATACAAAAATTTAAAAAATAAAATTAAATTCAGAAAAAAAAATTATAATAAATTATTTAATTGTAAATTAAAAAAAAATATTAAATAAAATTAATTTATTTAATTAAAAATAATTATTTTTTTTTAATTTATTAAAAATTAAAAAATAATTAAAATTAAAAAAAAAACTTTAATTAAGAAAAAATTTTTTAATACAAGAATAAAAAAAAATGAATTAAAAATAATTTATTTTTTTAATAATTTTAATTTATTTTCAAATATTATTGTAAATTATTTTTTTTAATTTTTAATTAAAATTAAATTAAAAAAAAAATAAAATATAATTTAAAAAAAAAATGGAAATGCTATTCCCGCTTTTTTTCAATTATTGCAGTAATTTAAAATTTTTTAAAAATTTTTATAAAATTTATTTTTTTTTTTCATAAAATCATAAAAAATAATTGCTTTAAAAAAAATACCTCACACATTTCCAATAATAATTACTTTAAAAAATCACTCTGCAATGTGCAGTATCTTAATTAGTGCAGGTGAACCTCCTCAGTACTTTAATAACTTTTCTTCTGTGTCTAAGGGGCGTTCAAGTAATTTTTTAAAGCATCTTGTGTAATCAACTATGAATAATGAGATTTTCTGTTCTATTTCATTTTTATCTAATTTTTCAAAAAAAAATTAAAACCTTAAGACGAAAATCCTTTTCAACTTATGACACTCCTAAAAATTAAAAAAAAAATGAAAATCATACCTTGCAAGTTTGAAAAAATGCCCCAACATTATTCTGATTATTGTGAAAAATATTGTTGGGCATCACTTTGTTCGAATTTGGGTTGTAATCCATTTTGCCTTTTTTTTAAATAAATTTGATGAAAATTCGATTTATTGATTTTTTTTATGTCTGCGTATCCTTCATAATGTTAAAGTTTTGATATTTTTTACGATTTATTTATTTTTTTTTGACGAGACTGAAATTATTACACTTCACCGGTAAGCACCTGTTTTAATTTTGTTTCACTCGGTTGAACATGGGTTCGTCTTCTATTTTTTTTTATTTTTATTTTGTTCTGTCTAAGACACATGTGCTTCGTTCCCCCTTGGTTTTTTGACGATGTACAGGTATTTTTATGCACTTGATGTCATTTTGAAGTTTTTAATGATGACTTATGTTTTTATGTTTTTTTTTCGTGTCCACAAATTTCTTTAATAATGTGGTGACAATAAACACGAAAAATAATGATGATTTAACTCTTTTAATTGCCGGATGTGATATTTTTATGACTTTTCTTAAAATTTTCCCTCAAAGCGATTGATTTCCGTGTATGTTCTTATGCAACCGCAGTATCGTGCTCTAAATTTCCTTTTTTTCTGCAAGTTTTTGCACGCAATTCAGCATCCGAACACTTTTATCTCTCTTTTTTGTCAGGCGTTCGTGTCTTTTTTATGTTGTTGTTGTTGCTTTTTATTGAAAATCAGCGAGTAACACTTTTTTCGTACACGTTCACAAATGCATGGTTCACTTTTTCAGTCAATTTTAATCTTTCGTATAATCCAATAAGCTATATTGAGCTACATACGGGGCTATGTCGTGCTGTGCAAAGCGCGAAAAACCAGTTTTAGTTAAAAAAATATTTTATTTTTAAAAAATTTTATGTGATGATATATGGGACTTGCAATAATTTTCACTTATTTCCCAATTTTTCTCTAATTTTCATCAATTTTTGATTATTTTTCATTAATTTTTGTTATAAAATTCTATTTTTTATGTTTATTTTGAACACTTTTCTGTATTTTTATGTTTTGCTTTTACAGAGTCTACACTTTTCACGTCTTGTGCAAACCGAAGTGACTCAAATACTAACTTCGGATACCTGAGTTCGGCACACACAAAGGTAAGAAAAGGTGAAAAAAGTACACGATGAGTGTCTTAAGTCGGTCGTTTGAAGCTGTATGGCGTGTACGAGAGACGTGTGGGGATTATATGCCGAAGAGGGGCAGCCATCTTTGAAAGTTTCTTGTACAATCTTGGAGATCGAGAATCGAATAAGAAATAAATTTTTAAGGCGAAGCTAAGCCATGTTTCTTTTTGTTTCGTGAGTGGCGAGAGTTGCGCAGTGGTTTAATGGCTAAAAATGTGCTTTTGTAGGCGATTTTTGTTGAGATGTATATGAAATGAAATTTGTATAAAATTTTTGTATACAAATTTTGTATAAATATTTTCATATACAAGTCGAGTATATGAAAGTTTAAATATATTTTAATTCAATTTTATACGTTATGAAAAAGAGTTAAATAATTTTTTAAAAAATTATTTTCAAAGTTTTTTTTCTTTAAAGAATTTATATTTTTTTATTTTTAATTTTTTTTTTTTATTAAATTTATAAATTTTAAAATTTTTTTTTATAATTTATAAATTTTTAATTTACTTTTTTTTATTTTAAATTTTAATTTTTTTCATTTTTTTTTAAATTTTTAAATTTATTAATTTTTATAAAATTTTTCGAAAAATTTTTATTCCCTTAAGAAGAAGTAAATTTTTTTAATTTTTAATTTATAAATTTTAAAATTATTTTTTCTTCAAATAATTTTTTAAAAATAAATTTTCAAGAAATTTTTATTCCTTAGAGAATTTTTTTTTTTAATTTTATAAATTTAATTTTCATATCTTTTTTTAATTTTTATTAAATTTTTAAATTATTTTTTCTTCAAATAATTTTTTTAAAAAATAATTTTCAAAGAATTTCTATTCCTTTAAATATTTTTTTTTTAATTTTTTATTTATATAATTTTATATTTTTAATTCAATTTTTTATGAAAATTTAAAAAAAAATATTTTATGGCGAAATTATTTTAAAAAAAATTAATTTAAAAATTTAATAAAAATTATTAAAAAAATAAATAAAAAATTATAAATTAAATATATTTTACGTTTAAAATTTAATTTATAATTTTTTTAATATTTTTTTTTTAAATTAATTTTTTTAATTTGCCATAAAATATTTTTTTGTAAAAAAATCTTCATGAAAAATTGAATTTAATTTAAAATTCGATTAAATTTAAGATAAAAATCAATGTTGAAATAATTTTTTTGGTTGAACAATCGTCAATTTTATTATTCCAGGAAATCCTTTCAATCACGTTAATTTTAAAACAATTTAAAATTCTAATTCAACCTAAATATAAAGTCTTATCTTTCGAATCAAAATCCTTCTTCCTTCCGTTCATCTACATTTTTTCCTCTAAAAAAGTTTCTTATAAACTTCAAATAATTTCATACAAAATTTTATACAAAAAAAAGCTTCATCGACAAAAAAAAGTTCAAACTCAGCATTTTTATACGAAATTTATTCGCTTTCAAGCTCACGGAACTCACTTTATAAGACGAACTTCTCAACCAATCACAATCGTTTTTCGATCGTGCCTCAACTTCGTCGCTTTTCGTGATATGGTAGCACGCACGTTGCTCCGTGTTGCCGCGCGATCTTCGTTTATGTTTTATTCTGTTTCGTGAATCGTGCATTTGGCGTCTTTCTTTGACCAAAATATACGGGATTAAGTCTTATTAGGCACCAAATGCACTCATTCTTTGTCTTTATTTGCTGCATTTGACGAAAAAAACACAAAAAATTTTTTTGTCTGATTGGCTTTTTTGTGTTTTTGTTTCGTTTTGGTTGTTGAATCATGCCTCGAATTTGTTTAGAAGAAATAAAAAAGAGTAAAAAGGTTAAATTTGGCGAGGTTAAATGGTTATTATATGTTATTATTAGTCATAAGGCATTGTGTGTGGCTGGGCTTCGAGCTTCATTAGCACTTTTTTGTGCTGGAAATAATTTTTTAATAATTTTTCGAGACACTCCAAAGGTGACTAATGCTTCTGGCGACATTTTTAGATCGAAAATCCTTCCACGAAATCCCTTCAGTTAAAAAAAAACGCGGGTTTTTTCTTTTTTTCGCCTCTAAAGCGGTACCTGCTGTCCATTTCTATTACGTTTAAATGCTCATCTAGCAAGATTTTTATGTTTTTTTCCTTTATCCGTCTTTTATTGTCGTTTCGTTCTATCTTTCGTTTCAAAACAAAAGCAAAATAAAATAAAAATCTTCGTCGTATTTATCATTAAATACTTTTTAATTCTCTTTTATAGCGTAAATCTCTTCTTTTCTCGTCTCTTACTACTTCTTACTCATCGCGTAGTAAATTTCGTCGAAACCGGTTTAGTCGTTGCTTTAATGCTTACTCAAAAAAAAAAGCATAATTTTTTTGATAAATATTCTCTTGAAATCCGATACTGCTCTCACTTCGCGATATATAGCCACGGGTGCTATTTATTTATGATTTTTTTTTTTTTTTTTTTTTGAGAAATTTCATGTCGTCGTGTGTCCCATAGCATGTTGCAGTTTCAGTTGCAGTGATACAAGTTTTTTTTTTAAATTTCTTCCGTGAAAACGAGATTTTTGCAAATTAAAAAATTTACTTGAAGTAGGACGCAGATTTCAAGTTCACTTGCTTCGTTGGCGAAAAAAGAAATTTTTGTGATTTTTGTCATTGAAGTTGTTGCGTAAGATAAAATTTTGCGATAGATGGCAAAGACAGGTGCTTAATGTCATTTTTTTTTGAGAGTTTGTCTTTTATGCAAAAAAATGAATACACCTGTTGTTTTTTTTTGTGGATAAAAAATTGCATTTTTAATGTTTTTTATTGTTTATGAGAGACGCATGGCACATGTTTGATAAGTTTTGTGGAAGAATTTATTGGTTTTAATTTTGAAATTGAGTTATTGGTTTTCAAACAAAATTTTTAAGGTTAAAATAAAAAGTTTTTAGCTCTTAAAATGAACTTTTAGCTCTTAAAATGAACTCTTAGCTCTTAAAATGAACTTTTAGCTCTCAAAATGAACTTTTAGCTCTCGAAATGAACAATTTAGCTCTTAAAATGAACTTTTAGCTCTCAAAATGAACTTTTAGCTCTTGAAAATGAACTTTTAGCTCTCAAAATGAACTTTTAGCTCTCAAAATGAACTTTTAGCTCTCAAAATGAACTTTTAGCTCTTGAAAATGATTTAGCTCTCAAAATGAACTTTTAGCTCTTCAAATGAACAATTTAGCTCTCAAAATGAACTTTTAGCTCTTCAAATGAACAATTCAGCTCATAAAATAAACTTTTAGCTCTTCAAATGAACAATTTAGCTCTTGAAATGAACAATTTAGCTCTCAAAATGAATTTTTAGCTCTTCAAATGAACAATTTAGCTCTCAAAATGAACTTTTAGCTCTTAAAATGAATTCTTAGCTCTTAAAATGAACTTTTAGCTCTCAAAATGAACTTTTAGCTCTCGAAATGAACAAGTTAGCTCTAAAAATTAATTCTTAGTTTTCAAAAACTGAATACTAAAATTGATTTTTTCAACTCTAACAAACACTCAAAGGTAACTTATTCCATTTTTTTTCAAAATTTTGACATCATAAAGCAATTTGAAAAAAAAAATCCAGCCGTAATAAACAACTCTAATGTTATCACTTTAACATCTTCTTTAACTGCCGAGGAGCAAACACTCCAAAATTTACCTTAAAGGAGAATATTAATTTCTGTCGAACGCACAAACAGGTGAGTAGGTAGCATAAATTATGTAAATGACCGCCAAATTAAACAGAGATAAGATGGCGCGATGATGTACAAATAACGACCGCTTAAAAAAACAACAAAACGGAGATTTAAAAAATTTTAATAAACTTTTATAATAATAATATTTACGAGATCAGCTTTAAATAATTTACAAGAAAAAAAATTTAAATACTCCTTTGGCATGGCGTGGATGAAAAAAAAATGGAATAATGATAAAAATCAACAAACATCAAAAATACAAAGAAACTACAACAAACAGAAGTTATTGTTATGCAGAAGACACTTTTTTTCGGTGATTGACGAAAAATGTAATCCGCTAAGCCACGAGCTACTGTTTTTTTACCAACAAACTCTTGTAATCCGATTTTATTCGAAGCTTAGAAATTTTTTTAAAAATTTGGTCCGAAATTTAAATTAAGAATTTCATTTCATGTCAAATTAAATCAAAAAAATATAATTAAAAAAAAAATCTCGACAAAACATTAATAATAATGAAAATATTCGCCGCGGGAGATAAATGGATCAGCAACTACTGTTTCGTCGTTGTCCATATTTTTTTTTATCTCAAAAAAATATTTGAAATATGAGAGCCATGCATTTTTTTCATAAATAAATAAATATTTTAAATCGTTGCACGGTATATTAAAATAATCGAAACGACGACAAAAGGCAATGATTAAGTAGATTCTAAAGCTTGAAATTTTTTTAAGTAGTAGAATTCACAAAAAATGATTTGATATAGAAATGTTTAAGAGCTTAAATGGAGAAGAAACAAATTATGTTATTATTTTATTCATCCATCAGGATTTAATGCATCGTTCCGTTTTTTTTATTCTCCCGAGAGAGAGAGAAAGAAGAAATATTTCATGACGGCTCGATTAAATTGATATCGAATTATGATGCACGACGTTTTTTTTATAATATTCAAAAGTATTGTAAGCGATATCAGGTTTCTGGAATTTTTTGTTGTGCGATTGCGTGATTTGATTGATGCTGTGAGATGCACCCATTTTGGGAGTGAATATGAGGATGATGTAATACGTTGTGGTTCGTAAATTGATGGATTTTAGATTTTTTGTTTGATTTTTGGTACTTTTAACATTTTCGTTAACAATTTAGGTCCAAAAAGGAAGGTTTTAGGTCTTAAAATTAAGTTTTAGCTCTCAAAACTAACTTTTTAGCTGCTTAGAAAAAACATCAGGTTTCAATTGAGAAAGAGCTGAGAAGTTAGTTTTGAGAGCTGAAGACTTCAAACTGAAACCTAATAAGTTTTCTTCAAGAGCTGAAAAGTTAGTTTTGAGAGCTGAAGACTTTAAACTGAAACCTGAGAAGTTTTCTTCAAGAGCTGAAAAGTTAGTTTTGAGAGCTGAAGACTAAAAACTGAAACCTGAGAAGTTTTCTTCAAGAGCTGAAAAGTTAGTTTTGAGAGCTGAAGATTTTTAACTGAAACCTGAGAAGTTTTCTTCAAGAGTTGAAAAGTTAGTTTTAAGAGCTGAAGATTTTTAACTGAAACCTGAGAAGTTTTCTTCAAGAGTTGAAAAGTTAGTTTTGAGAGCTGAAGACTTTGAACTGAAACCTAAGAAGTTTTCTTCAAGAGTTGAAAAGTTAGTTTTAAGAACTGAAGACTTAAAACTGAAACCTAAGAAATTTTCATAAAGAGCGGAAAAGTTAGTTTTGAAAACTGAAGACTTAAAACTGAGACCTGAAAAGTTAATTTTAAGACCTAACTTCTCAGCTCTTTCACTAAACATCTCAGGTTTCAAATAAAAACCTTCAGTTTTCAAAACTAACTTTCAAGAAGTCACTTCGAGCACCAAAAAACCAAAACTAAACCAATTTCACGCCACGAGGCAATTTCATTGACATGATCTATCGTCTCAAGTAACTCCGTTTTATTGAGTGAAAGGAATTTTAATCATTTGAAATTTTGTCACTTCTTCACTTAAAAACAAATCTCCTCACATAATAAATCTTTGACATGCGAGCTCCATAACCTGAGGGAGCTTTAACCTTCAATTATGAAATTGCCGGCAATTCGTGTCCTCACGGAAGACCAATTTAGGGAAACATAATTGAGGAGAATTCTATAATAATTACGAATAAAATAACAATAAAACCCTCGTTTTATGGGCTCGTTTGACATGAAGATAAAAATAATTGGAATATGATTGAAAAAAAATTTTTTTTTTGTTATTTCATGTTGAAATGAGAATCTGCTATAATCATAAAAAAAATTAGTTTCGTGTTCTAACAAAATCTCTTTTAAACTAGATTTTAATGTCTCGAGAACCTTTTATTTTAATTTTTATGTAAACAAACAACTTAAAGAGTTCTTGAAGTCCTTTTCAAGCCTTTGTTTTTTCTTTGTTTGTTTGAATTTTTGTAAACAAAGTCGTCCATTACTGTCCTGCGCATCTCTCAAGACCTTCAAGCAAGTCATTGCGCTTCTTTCGTTTCAACATAAACTGACAGCAAGAACATTTGCTTGCGTTGTCACAAATAATATCCATCCATTAAATACTACGTTGCATGTTTTTTTCTTCTTCCATTTCAGAACCGGTAATTTTATGAGTTGCCATCTTTTCGCGCCGATGCGAGCTTTTATTTACTACGTTACTACTTAGTAATGTTTACACGTATTTAGAGACTTTTTTTCTGCTTTGCAAAAGTTGTACGGAGCACGAGTCGATTATTGCGTTTCCATTTAATATTTATGTGATAACTTTTTTTTTGCTTCGTTCGCTCGGTTTTACATATTAAATGCAAGTAATTGTGTACAATCAATGCTCAGGCTGCTTTTTAAGTGCTCCTCAGCACAGCACAATGGCACGTAAGAGGCTTATATGCTTATAAATAAAATTGTATAATAAATAAATTTTATCTCTTGTTGTCCATATATTTTTGTGTGCAGCGTATGTTAAAAAGCCCAGGCTGTTGCTGCTGCGCAAAGAGAGAACTACTGACAAAAGAGACACTGTAAAAAATGTTTTTTGAAAAGATACTAAAAAACAGAATAAAAAAGCGAGGGAATTTGAATTAGCGTTTGTTTATTTTTGAGAAAATTTTAGACAAATTTTTAATATTTTCTAATTTTTTTAAATTTTTCAAATTTTTTGAATTTAATTAAATTTCTTAGATTTTTTAAAACTTTTGAATTCATTAAATTTTTTTTTAGTTTGTTAAAATTTTATAAATCTTTTAAAATTTTTTGAATTTATTTAAATTTGTTAAAATTTTTTGAAATTTTTAAAATTTATAGAATTCTTTAAAATTCTAAGTGAAAATATCATAAAAATTATTAAAATTTAATTTTTTTTAGCAATTCGTTGGCTTAAATTTTTAATTGACAGAAATTTGACAGCTGTCAAAATTTTTATTAAAAAGTCTCAATTTCGAAAATACATCATAAAATACACTTATTGACTAAAAAATTGAAAAAAAGTTTCTTTAAAGTTTCATAAAATCTCAAATTTTGTAAAATTCTTAGCTGTCATAATTTCTGTCAAAATTTTTTTCTAAATTTTTATTTTAAAAAATTTCAAAAATTTTAATTTTAATTATTTTTCTTCAAAAAATGTTCATCTATGAAATTTTCAGATAGATCAAAGTATTTTTTATTCTAAAAAATCGAAGTATATTACTGAAAATGAAATTTTTGACAGATTTTTGACAGCTGTCAAATTTAATTAATTTTTAAATTATTTTTTAAAAAAATATTAAAATTGAATTAAAGACTAACATAAATTGCAAAACATAAAAAAAAATAATTTTATGTATTTAATTCAAACTGAAATTAAAGCTGTTAAAAATAATTCTAACGAACTTTTCAAATTTCATCAAATTTTTGAACTGTCAGTTTAAAAAAAATTACCGTTAATTTTATCAAATACTTAAAAAATATAAATCTTTTTTTTAACAATTTTAAATTCTAAATCAGCATTTTTTTTTAAATTTTAATAAAGATTTTACAAATAAAAATTTATGTATAAAAATTTTAAATTTTAATAGAGTAACGAACACACAAAAAACCTCAAAACATGAAAAAATCTTTGTATTTCACTCATGTACCCAACCTTTTTCCACTCTTTAACTACATTTTATGTTATATTTTTTCTTAAATAATAATATAATAACGTATCTTTCAAAAAGTCCAACACACACAACTTTTTTGTAAATAATAATAATAATAAAGCCAGAACATGTTCAGCAGAAAATAAAGCAGCAATTTCGTAGCACGAGCTAAAAGTAATTATTTCTTGTTTATAAAAATTTTTGTCTGTTGAACTGGTTGTTGTTGGCTGGGTGTGTAACAGCATCTACAATTTTACATCAGCAACGAGAGAGGAGAAGAAGTAAAAAAAGCTGCAGCTCTTGTCGTTTGTTACACATTTTGATTAATTATTTATATGTTATTTATTTATGTATGCGCTCGTCGTGCCGGAATGAAAAGTGGACAAGAAATGGAGCAAAAGCAAAGTTTTATTCATGCATTGAATTACTAATGCTGCGTTATTTATTTCATCTCGTTAAGAAACCGAGGAGAAAGAGCTAGCGATGTTTATAAATATTAAATAAGATTACATTTTATTAATAATAAGTACAGTTTTTATCATTATTTTTGAATTTATCATACATTGAGATTGAATGCAATTTAATTAAGCGTTCGATCCTTTTAGCATTAAAGCCTTATTTATTCGTAGATTGGCAGTTTTAATGTATTGTTAGATGAACAATGCATTAGCATTAAGTAGAGCATGTAATGCGGTAGATTTTTCAAGTTTAACTTGTTTGAAAGGTATTTAAAAGGCAAAAAAGTTTCAGCAATTGTTCTGAACATGAATTTGATGTTCACAAATTTGTTTGAGTTCAGTTAGAAACCTCAAAAGCTCAATTTGAAACTTTAAGGGTTCAATTTAAAACCTAAAGAGTTCAAATTGAAACCTCAAGGGTTCAAATTGAGACCTCAAGGGTTCAAATTGAGACCTCAAGAGTTCAAATTGAGACCTCAAGAGTTCAAATTGAGACCTCAAGAGTTCAAATTGAGACCTCAAGAGTTCAAATTGAGACCTCAAGGGTTCAAATTCAAACCTCAAGGGTTCAAATTGAGACCTCAAGGGTTCAAATTGAGACCTCAAGGGTTCAAATTAAGACCTCAAGGGTTCAAATTGAGACCTCAATGGTTCAAATTGAGACCTCAAGGGTTCAAATTGAGACCTCAATGGTTCAAATTGAGACCTCAAGTGTTCAAATTGAGACCTCAAGGGTTCAAATTGAGACCTCAAGGGTTCAAATTGAGACCTCAAGGGTTCAAATTCAAACCTCAAGGGTTCAAATTGAGACCTCAAGGGTTCAAATTGAGACCTCAAGGGTTCAAATTGAGACCTCAAGGGTTCAAATTCAAACCTCAAGAGTTCAAATTAAGACCTCAAGGGTTCAAATTCAAACCTCAAGGGTTCAAATTGAGACCTCAAGGGTTCAAATTGAGACCTCTAGAGTTGAACTTGAGATTTTTACAAAACTTAAAAAAACTAAAAATCATCTCATTTCAACTAATTAGAAATAAATCTTCGTGACACTCGAGAAGGAACAAAATCTTCATGCCTTCACGCAACTACTTAACAACACAAAGAAAACGATGCAGATCGTGTGTCATGCCTCTCGAAATGGAGCAATATGTTACAATTCGCTAAGCATTTTGAAAAGGAACGAGTGCGATATGGCTTAGAATCAGGTTTTGTATGTACATAAAAAATTGCACAGCTGCCTTAATGGCACTTTCAAGGAAAATTAGAAGGCATAACGCACGCGGGCTGTCAGACATAACGAAGTGATATGTTACATTGGTGACTGCAATGAAAAAAGGCGCGCAAATGGCACACCCAAAAATTGATTTAATAAAAGTTTAATTGACACGAAAATTGGGTCGTTGAAAAATTATTCTAGAACGCAAAAAAAATTGAAGGAACTCATTAAAAAAAAATTGTAAATATTCATGAACTTTAATCGGATTCACCACGTGAGCTTTTATTTTTATAAACAACATAAACATCGAAATAATCCAATTAACGGCTTTGCATAAATAAATTGAGCTCGTCTGAGCCATTTTTAATGATAATTTGAGGCAAATTACCTTCGAAAGGTACAAAAAGTCTCCAAAGTACCTCATTTTGCATGCTGGATTTTCTCTATTTAAATATAAAAATAATTTCACGTCGATTCGTCTTACGATAAAAAATAATCCTTTTTTGATTATCATCATCATCATCACTCTCTTCATTCGCGTCACATTCGCTAAAGGCATAAAAAAAATGTTATTGTTACAAATTGTTGCTTTAGAATAATTCGCATGGCCTACGCATCAAATTACAGTACAGGAAAAATTGAATAGACGATGATGACTGATTATGTCGAAGGTGACATCGTCTTGCCTTGATGTTTTTTTGCAACAAAGGAATCAACTTGATGTGCTATAGACGAGAAATTCTTAACCTTATGAATATAATGAGGAACGTCAATCATTCCTTTTGAGTTGCTTTTGAGCGTTTTTTATGATATTATGGAATTTATGACGGACCCTCATCGTGCTTAAGCGAAGCATGCCCGTTTTACGATCGGAAAACGATCTTTTATTTGCTTTAAAAAAGTTCAGGGATGTGACTGAAGATTTTTAAGAATTTTTTTAAATAAAATTTAAAATTTCTTAAAATGGAGAAAAAATTTGAAAAATTTAAAAATAATTCTTTTTTAATAATTATTTTTTTTAAATTGAAAAATAAGCTTAAAATTTTTTTAAAATTTTTTTTAAAAAGCCATTGTTTTTCAAAAATTTAAAAAATTCAAAGAAAATTATTTTTTAAAAAATTTTTAAAAACTTAATTTGAAAATTATTTTAAAAATTAATTTAAAATTTAATAAAAAATTAATTTAATTTAATTTAAATTAATTAAATAAAAATTAAAAAAAATATAAAAAATTAATTAAAAAAAAAAAATAATTTAAAAATTAAATTTAAAAAAAATTTAAAAATTAATTAAAAAATAATTAAAAATTAATTAATTAAAAAATAATTAAAAATTAATTAAAAAATTAATTAAAAATTAATAAAAAATAATAAAAATTAAAAAAAAATTAATTTAAAAATTAATTAAAAATTAATTTAAAAAAATAATTTAAAATTATAAAAAAAATTAAAAATTAATTAAAAAATTTCGGAAAAAAATTTAAAAAAATTAAAATATTAAATAAAAAATTTTGGAAAATTATTAATTTTTAAAATTAAATTTTTAAAAAATTTTTTTTAAAATTAAATTTTAATTTTTTTATTAATTTTTTATAGAAATTTTTTAAAAACTTTTAAAGAAAATGTAAAAAATTTTTAACTTTCAAAGTAAAAAAAATTAAATTAAATTTAAAAAAATCGGCCCTTTATAAAAACATCCCTGAAAATAGCGCCTCGCTTAGAGACAATATTTATGACACCTAAAATGTTCAAACATTCGCATCCTCCTTTGTCGATGTTTACAAATATTTACCTAAAAACCGTAAATTTTTTAAACATTTTTTTTGTTCAACTATTTATTGTTTAATATTCCCCATATTAATTTAATTTTTGAACATTTATTTGATTTTTATCGCTATAAAATTGGTTTTATTGTTCATCTAATGGCAGCGCTTTTGTTGTTATTCAATTTTTTAAACGAAAATGTTATTTTTTTTTTACAACAAAAGATCATTTTACGAGCCAAACCTTCTTTGCGTAGAAAAAAGAAATAGAATTAAAGTCCAGCAGTAATAATAAATAGAATCAAAATCGTTCAATTACGGGGCAATTTAAACATAATTTCAGCGTAATTTAAATAAGAAACAGAAGATCGGTAATAATTTCTTAATAAACAACAATTTGCTAGAAAATTTCCTTTCTCTTAACGAGCGGTTGGCGGCAATAAATTGATTTTCATTTCATTAAAGTAAATTTTATTGCCCATTAACTTGTTTTCATTTGTTCAACATTTATTAAAATTAGAACATTTTTTATTCATTTCTTTCACTTTCTTTACGTTTTATCTTAAAAAAATTAAAATTTTTCGGCTTCCTGGTTTTTTTTCTTCATCTCTTTTAGTCACAGAAACACAAAAAAATGTTACAAAAGCGTGACATTTTATGAGCAACTTCCTGTGTGACACTTTTTTATCAAAGCCGAAAAGCCGACAAAATTCAAGAAGCTCCATTTTTGAATATTTCCAACATTTCTTCGAATAAAATTGGAATTTAACCACAAATCATCCCAAAAAATGGATTCTTATTACTAAAAACAACATCTTAAGTACTGACCATCCCTTGAAAAAAAATTTTTTAACCTCAAATTCGACCTAAAATCATAAATTTTGGAGAGCAAACATCATATTTTCATAAAAATTAATTCTGAACGAAATATTAATTGACCTTTTCTACCTGTTTCTTGCACCGAACACGAAAGAGGGAGATTCTATTGTTATAAAATATTTAAAGAAATGTAACACCAACGTTTTTTTTTTAAAGTAAATCTAAACCAAGCACGAACAAAAAATTAGATATCAGGTACAAATTTATTAGGGATACGTGTTAAAAGATTTTTTTTAAAATAAAAAAAAATGTTACATAAGAAATTTTCAAGGGATTTAATTCGATTTCGAGACGTTTCATTCTCTTTATTTAAGAAAAAAATTAAAAGAGAAGACAAAAAAAATATTAAATCGTTCTTCTTTGTGTTCTTTCTAATTCTTTAATATTCTAAAATGAAACCAAACTTGACTGAGTTTCAACAAAAGACTTTTTTTTGTAAGCGACGAACCCTTTCATGTGACAAAAATTCTAACTTTAAATTCCTTCGAGTCATTTTTTGTCTTTTTTTCTTCTTATAAGAGTTGTAAAAGAGCACAATGAGAGTCATTTCCTTGAAAACTGTCACAACATACATGTCTCATTGTTCTTAAAAATAAAAAATATAAAATTCCTATTTGAAGAATTTTGTCCCATTGGGATGTCACTTGTTCCCAAAAAATAAAAAAAAATCGAATTTGAATAAAATTTGGGTGACTTTCGTTTTTTCGTTCCTTTTTTTCTATTGTTCTTCATCTCTTTTTGGCTTGGAATGAAATTTAAAAAAAAAACATAAAAAAATTATGTTGTTTCCTATGCTTTTTGTTTTCCTCTTCTGCAGTTCTGGGATCCTGGTAGACGAAAGATATTTTTATTACAACATATTTTTTATGTTTTTATGCTTTTTTCGTTCGTATGCGTTCGTAAATACATGCTTGAGTAGAAAAAAAGTGATTTATGGTAAATGGTTCTCTTACCAACTATGATTTGTGTGTTTTATGAAACAAAGTAGAGCATTGGCATGAATCATAATGTTTGTATGGGACTTACCTAAAAAGAAAGAAATAGAAAAAAAATGTTATTAAATATTTATGAAATTAAAGATGCAAAAAAAAAATTGTAAAAATATTGAATAATATTTAATATGGCATTTAATTCAATTAATTGTCTTTTTTACTATTCATCATATATTTAAATAAAATTTAATTGTTTTTTATTCAATAAAAAATTAAATAAGGTTCAGTTTCACTGTAAAAATTAAATGTCTCGAATTTTAAAAAAATTAACTTTTTTTTATTTTTTTTTCCAATTTTTATATAAAAACAAAAATCCGGAATTTTATTTAATTTAATTTTAAAAAAAAATAAATAAAAAAAATTAAAATTGTTTTTAAATTTAGTCAAGATTATTTTTAGAAATTTTTATTTTTTATTAAAATCTATTTTTTTATTTTAATAATATTTAAGAATTAAAAATTTTATCTCTGTTATTTTAGTGATAAAATTTTTATCATAAAAATTTAAAAAAATTAAATAAACTTTAATTTTTATTAATTTAATTTTTTTTTTAATTATTTTTAATTCTCAAAGTTTTAAATATAATTTTCGAACTTTTTTTTGAAAAATTTTACAAATAATTTAAAATTTTATATTATTCTAAGTTAAAATTAAAAAAATTAATTTAATAAAATACTTTAATTTTAATTTTAAAATTTTTTTTAAAAATGAATTTAGTATAATTTTTAAAATGTTTTAGAAAATTTTTGAATATTTAAAAAAAAATAATTTAATAAAAATTTTAAAATTTTTGCATTAAATATTAAAATTAATTTTAGGTATATTTTTTTAAAATGTTTTAATTTAATTTTTGAATTATTTAAAAAAAAAAATAACAAAATTATTGATAAAAGTTTCAACATATTTACGCATTAAATATTTAAAATTTAATAATAATGTTACATTTTGAAAATTTTCTAAATTTTCTACGAATTTTCCTGAAGTTTTTCTAATTTTTTCAAATTATAAACTTTTTGCTAATTAAATTTTATAATTTAAAATTTTTCTAAAATAATTCGTAAAATCGAATTTTAAATTATTGCGTTACAAAAATTGTATAAAAATTAAATTTTTCGCAAATTTTTGATTTATTTAAATTTTCATGCATTTTCAACACTTTAAATTTCCACAAAAAACTCAGTGAGAGGCAAAACACATCAACTACGAATGATGCAAGTTAATATCCGTATCACTTTCGAATGCTATTTGCTTACACATTTCAACATATTCCGTCATAACAGCAATAACTTTCATTATCTATACCGCACCACGCACGCAAAACTCTTTTGATAAAAATTACCATTTTTGCGGTTTTTTGTCGGTTATTGGTTCAAATTACGTGAATTCCAGCAAAAGTGCATTATTTCACGTAAAATCAATTTTCCTCGCTTACTATTCACAAGAAGTGATCAAATTCACCGCAAAGCGTCTCATTCTCCTACGCCCGATAACATGGGCGTTCAGTTGATTAATTGAATTGTTATTATCGTCGTCGTCGAGTGCTGACATCGAGAAATTAGTCCCGTGCACTTTTGTGCTAGATTTCGGCGTAGGAGGTCGACAAATTAATTTTTTTTGCCCACAGATGACTTGCTACTGTTAAAAAAAATTTTTTTCTAATTTTTTTTAAAAAAATTGGATTTTTAGTTTTTTTTTCAATAAAAATTGACAATTACTTCCTTTGTAAAATTTTTTTTTCTCAGTAATTGTCGAATCAACACATTTTGCGATTATTTAAAAGTTCATTAATTGCTTGAATGCGCTTCGGATCGAGATTGACACGTAAACGAGTGTCGTCAGTCAGTCATGCCATGCAATTTTTTCAAGCAAGGGAAGACACGAAACGACGAGTGTCAATAATTACTTCCTTTCTTTGCTTTTAAATGCACTTCCACTTGCTTGAGATATAATTAAACTGATTTATTTTATTTTTATCACAAATCAATATTTTTTTTTTCTATTTTTTCTTACAAAAAACCAGTCGCAAAGGAAGGAAATCATGAAAGTTGCTTTGATTTCTATTTCATTTTGTGACAATTCAACAAATTCATTCGAATTAAATCCTCTTTTTTTTCGTTCGGTGCAATAAACTCTGCGAGAGAAATGTCAGAAAAGAAGAGATTTACACGTCAAAGAACATTACGATCGAAAATTTGTTGAGGCGATAAGTCAATGATATTTTTTTTTCTTAGCGAAACGAACGAAAGATGCAAACTAATTGCACAATTTCTTCTTTTGTTTTTTTCTCTTTCCTTTTCGCGTCAATTGTACATCTTCACCTCGTCTTCTTCTTGACTTATTGTACTTGAAAAAAAAAAATAAAAATAAATTATTGCCACAGACACAAAAGTAATCTCGAAAGTCGTGACTTTTTGACTTTTACATGTCGATGTCAGTTGAGTTGTTAAAGCAAAAAAAAAAACAGATTAAAGTTGAATTGGAACTGGTTTGATTTTTGTGCATTATGGAGAAAAAAGTTCTGATTCAATTTTTTCTTGAATTTTTTTTAGAAGTTTAGAAGATTTTCAATGATGAAGGATTTTTAACGGTCGTTTTTTGAATTGACAGTTACAAATTTTTTTCCAAATTTTTAATTTGTTTGACAGGAATTTATTTTTTTTAAATATTTTTTGCCTCTTTTGAATTGAGAAAATAAAAAATATTAAAATTATTTCTTGAAAAAAATTATTCAAAAATTATTTTGACGTTTATGATTTTTTTTGTAATACAAATTGCCTACATTTTAATTTTTTAAATTCAAAAATAAAATAATTTTCATAATTTATTTTTTTTTAACTTTTTAATTTAACTTAATTTTTAAACTTAAAACATTTAAGAAAATTTCATTTAAAATTAATTAATTTAATAATTTTAATTTAATTTAATTTAAATAAATATTTAATTAAATTTTTAACGGTAAATTTTGAATTGACATTTACGAATTTTTCATTGAATTTTTTTTACAAATTTTTTCAAGAGAAATTTATTTTTTTAAGAAAATTTTTGGCTTTTTTGAATTGAAAAAATAATTTATTTCTGGAAGTTATAAAAAAAATTAATTGAAAATTTGTTTTTGGTGTTTAAGATTTTTTTTTTGTAATACAGATTGCCTACATTTTAATCTTTTAACTTTAAAAATTAAATAATTTTCATGAAAAAATTAAAATTTTTTTTTTAATAATTTCTTAATATTTTTGCAAATATTGTAATATAAAAAAAATTTACTTAAAAATTTATTAAGCAATTTTTTAAATTAACATTTATTAATTTTTTATTAAAAAAAAAATTAAAATTTTAACAAAATCTTAAATTTTTGGATAACTTTTAAAATTTTTTAAACATTTTTTTTTGTAAAAAATAGCTTCAGAATTTTATTCTTTTGTTAAAAAAATTTTTTTTTTGCTTCAAAGTAGAACTTTTATTTATAATTTTTTTTTCATTAAAGAAGACACCTTAAAAAATCAAAACACGAATCAGATCGAACTGTAAATTACGTTCTTTTGTGCGACGTTCATAAACTATAAAAAAGAACAAATAAACGAAAAATATATTGTCGCTGCGCCTCTCTTTTATTCCCATTCAATTTATTGCCAAGTACGTATCGTAATTTATGATTATTAAGTTTTTTCAAATAAATTACTACCAAGAAGAAGAACCGCGATGGATAGTAGCAAATGTTGATGAGCGATTTCTCAGCGGGACCATTTGAAATACCTCGAAATTGGCGAATTGTCATGTCAAAGCGTTGTCTTCGTCGCAATTATTTGCAATTTCTCCATACTTTCTTCTATTCTTTGGAAAAAATAGTGCCGACACAATTCCATTCATGTATGAAGAAAAGTGAAATGACGCAAATGAACCGCGACGAAGACAATAGCAAACCACAAATTATGTTGCTAGATCGGATGTTTATTTGGAATTACAAGACATTTATTTGTAAATAACGAAATAATTAGAAGTGTCTTGTAATTGGAGGCGATGAAGGTGTTTGAAACGCATTTTTTGTGTAAAAGTTGACATTTTTGAGATATTTGTGTCTCTTTAAGTAGATTTCTTATCTCAAAATTGTAAGAAATTCATAAAAAAATGTTTTTTTTATTTCTAAAAATGATTTTATGACAAATTTCTGAAATTTAACATTTTAAAGCGACATCTAGCGGAGAAAAAAATTATTAAATTTTGAGAAACATTAAAAATTTCAGTAATAAATCGATAAAGAATACCATAATTTGCTCAATATGAAGAAAATTGTAACTTTTTGAAAGAAAAATTTGATAAAAAAAATAATTTTCATTTTAAACAGCGCCATCTTGTGTCAGTTTTAAGAAAAAAAAATAATTTGTTGTAATGTAAAAATTTTAAATAAATTGATAAAATTTTTACAAATTAGATTTCAAATTTGCCTCGAATTAAATTAAGAACAAGTCTTTGAAATTAAAAAAAAATATTTTTTTATTTAATTTTTAATTTTAATTTATTTTTTGAATTAATTTAATTTTTTTAAATAAAATAAATAATTTAAATTTTATTTTTAATTAATTAAAATCATTTTTTAAAAAATTAAATTAATTTTATAAAAATTAAATTAATTTAAAAAAAATTAAATAATTAAAAAAGTGACATCTGGTGACAAATTTCGCACAAAAAGGCGCCTAAATTGATTTTCCCACACACATTTTTTGACACTTCCCCAAACAATCAACTGTGACACCTTCGCTTCTTTTCGATTTTCTTACATCAAAAAACATTTTTTTTACAATTCAATTAGCCATTCGTTACAGCGAAAAATGCGTTGTATAACAATTGAAACGGAAAGAATGCGATAGTAACACACTTTAACACAAAACAACAAGTAAATATATCAATTTTTTCACAAACAATAGACCACGCACGCGTGTTAGGAAATAAAAAAAAATTGTAAAGACAATGATGAATATGATTATTAGTTATTTATATTTTTTCATGTCTTTACAACAAAACAACAACAAGAAACCCAATAAACCACTTCACGAATCATTTATTTTATTTGTTGTTGTGGTTTGCTTTTATTGCGGGGACATAATCAGAGCACACACTCGAGCATTTAAATGTTTTCTTTTAATTTAATTTAAAATGGTGTCAATTTGCGGTAGGAATTTAACGAAAATTTTTTTTAAATTTTATCGAGCGGCGCTGAGATCGCTATCTTCTCTTCACACATCATTAAAAAATTAGGAAAATTACTCAAGATTTTTTTTCAGCTTGTATTTAAGCTTGACCTTTAACTTTTTCTCTTTAATTCTCGGTTGTTACATGTTGTTGCCTTTTCTTGTAAGATTTTTTTTTCTTATGTTGGGGAGATAATTACTCTCTTTTTTTTGTTCGAAAACCAAAAAAAAAAAAAAATAAAATGTGCATATCTGATTTTAAAGAGCATGATTAAGGCATGGCTCGAGTAAAAAGTACCGTTGATGTACTTTGATGTTATAACAAAAGAAATGATCAAAGATCATTATTATTAGTGTCTGAGATGCAAGAATTTTTTTAACATAAAATCGAATAAAATTCATATTGATTTTTTTGGTGAGTAGAAAGTTTAAACAATTATCTTAATTTTTTTTTATTTTAAAAATTTTGAAAAAATAATTAAGTTTAATTGAAGTTTTATTTTTATTTATTTTTTTTTTTATAAAAAAATTAAAAAATTATTTTTTTTTAAATAATTTAATTAATAATTAATTATTTTAATTTATTTTTAATTTTTTTTAATTTTATTTTTTAAGTAATTTATTTTATTTTTTTTAACTAATTTATTACTTGAAAAATTAATTAATTATAAAAAAAAATTTTTAAAATATTTTTTTTTTATTTTTATTTAATTTATTTATTTAATTTTAATTTTATTTATTTTTTTTATAATTTTAATTTTTTTTCTTAATTTTAATTTTATTTATTTTTTAATTTTTTTTTTAATAGAGCAAAAATAATTTTAAATTATTTCAATTTATTTTAGTTAAAATTATTTACTAATTTATAAAAATTTTTTTTTTTAAATTTTCATAAAATTTTATCACGTAAAATTATGAAATAATTTAGATCGAACATTTAAAAATTTCGAAATAAAATTTATCAAAAAATTATCACGTAAAAAATTTAATACATCAAATCTTAAAGAATTTACAGAAAAAAATTAAAATAAAAAAAAATCAAATTAATTTATTTAGAAAAGACGTGCTAATAGTGCAAGACCTCGGAGGCATTTCATCATTAATTTTATGACACCTGCAGCTAAAGGCACGTATTCACAGCTTCTCATATGAGAAACTATTCTTGCATTGTCTAAAAAATCTTTTCTTCTCTTTTATCTTGATTATTATCTTTCTTTCTAAATAGATACGCGATGCACTGAAACTATTGTTCGAGAACAACGAGATCTTTGTTCTTCTGTTTGGTTTGGTTTTGTTTGTAAAAGGAGTGAAAGGAGCTTACTTAGCTTCTATTTTAATGGATTTTACAATGAAAAATTCCACATATTTTGAGTGGTCTCACGTAATGAACTTTTCTTATCAAGAAAGTACAAAAACTAAGTCGATCGCATTCCTAAAAGTAATTTTAAAAATATTTCGTGATATTTATTAATTTTTTTGTTAAAGGGCCAGATTTCATGACACCTCATGCTATGCAACAATTTGTTGTTGTTGTAGCAGTAATTAAGATTAAATGGGAGATTTGTTTACTTTATGAGCGTTTGAGACACGTAAGTGCCGAATGTTAGAACGTGGATAGCTGGATGGCGTCTGTTTATTTAAATTTGAATATTATTACTGATAGAAAAGTAATAAAAGAACCGATTTTTGTTCATTAGGTTTGAAATTTTTTATTAATTTAATTTTTTTTTTAAAAATTAATTTTTTGAAAATTAATTTAATTTAATTTGAAAAAAAAATATTTAAATTTATTATTAATTTTATAGAAATAATTTTATTTAATTTAATAATTTAATTTAATTTAATTTTAAATAATTTTATTTATTTAAGAATAAAATCTGAAATTATTTTAAAAAAATAAATATTTTAATAAATTTTTAATTTAATTTCAAATTTTTTTAATGAATTTATTTTAAAAAAATAAATAAAAAATTTGAAATTATTTAAAATAAATTTATAAAAGAAATAAATATTTTAATCAAATTTTTTTAAATTAATTTTTATTTAATTTCAAAATTTTTTTTTATGAATTATCCTTTTAAAAAATTAAATAAAAAATTTAAAATTATTTTAAATAAAAAAATTTAAATTTATTTTTATTTTTAATTAATTATTTAATTTATTACATTAAATTATTTTAAATTATTTAATTAATTTAAAAAAATAATAATAATTTTTTTTTTAATTTTTTTTATTTATTTTTTTTATCAAAATTAAATAAATTAATTAAAAAAAAATTATCAACTAACGCTAATTCACTTAAAATCTCCAATCAAATCCAACAAAATGTCAATCACGAGACAAAAAAAAAGTTCTCAAGCTTCTTTAATACGCAACCAGTTCACGTTTCATCTATAAACCATGTTCTCTGCCATTAGATACGTCTCTCATCGTCTAATACGCATTAAATCCAAATCCGAAGACGATACCGAAGGAATTCTAATTACACATCATTTGATATGATTGGTAAACTATTTTCGGTATCGAATAACATAAACCAACAAAAACGCCTTTTTATTGAATATTTTAATACCTTAGCGCGACTTTTGTTTACCTACTCGTCAATTTCTCAAATCACGTCTCAAGAAAAAAAAAAAACATTGAATCAGGTTCCTACTGATTATTTAATTTAATTTAGATCACGCGCTGCTTTGAAATATTTTTATGACGTGAGCTCCCTTTTTTACTGCCTTCAAAGCTCAATTCTGAGGAATTTTTTTTTTACATTTTTTAATGTGTTTACATTACGAAAAATCGATCTAATAAATTTTTTTCTACATTTTTTTCCATGTTTTTAAAGAGACCGTTGATAAGTTTACAAAACACAAAAAACAAAAACTTAATGGCCATATTGTGCATAATTAGTTGATAATTTATTGACATCGCAAATGTATTTCTATCGATACAACAAATTGTTGATAAAAACCCATAAAAATTCCTAGCTAAACGTTTTAATAAGCAACGCTGTTATTTTTAATGGTTTTTTGTGTTAAAATAACGAGGCATCGTCAAGAATGTCACAAACGAAAAAAAAAATTGGAATTTAACGCAACGATTAATGGTTACATGAAAGTTTTTGACTTGGATTGTGCGTGTGAGATCAGCTTGACTTCTCGAGGGAGATTTATGAGCAACACGCGATTAATGGCTATGGTAGGAATATTAATGAAGGAAGCTTTAATGAGTAACGAAACAAAAGGGCCCGATCTTTTGTGCTGTTTGAAAGGAAGATGATTGACAACCAATGAGGAGTAAAGGTAATTAACATCATCATTTATGTTGCTTTTTAGGGGTCTTAGAGTTAAAAGAGATGCCCCCAAGAAATTTTTTTAAGATCTTAAAGAAATTTTATTAAGACCTCAAGTAATTTTTTCAAGATCTTAAGAAATTTTATTAAGACCTCAAGAAAATTTTTCAAGACCTCAGAGAGATTTTATTAAAACCTCAAGAAAATTTTTTAAGACCTCAAAGAAATTTTTCAAGACGCTGAAGAGATTTTAATAAGACCTCAAAAAAATTTTTCAAGCCCTTAAAAAGATTTTATTAAGACCTCAAGAAAATTTTTCGAGACCCCGAAGAGATTTTAATAAGACCTCAAGAAATTTTATAAAGACCTCAAGAAAATTTTTTAAGACCCTGAAGAGATTTTATTAAGACCACAAGAAATTTTTTCAAGACCTCAAGAAAATTTTTCAAGACCTTGAAAATTTTATTAAGACCTCAAGAAATTTTATTAAGACCTCAAGAAAATTTTTCAAGACCTCGAAGAAATTTTATTAAGACCTCAAGAAAATTTTTCAAGACCTTAAAAAGATTTTATTAAGACCTCAAGAAATTTTTTCAAGACCTCAAAGAAATTCTATTAAGACCTGAAGAAATTTTATTAAGACCTCAAGAAAATTTTTCAAGACCTTAAAGAGATTTTATCAAGACCTCAAGAATTTTTTTCAAGACCTCGAAAAAAATTTTAAAAAGATCTCAAGAAATTTTTTCAAGGCCTTGAAAAGATTTTATTAAGACCTTAGGAAAATTTTTCAAGACCTCGAAGAAATTTTATTAAGACCTCAAGAAACTTTTTCGAAATATACTAAACCTCATCAAACACGCCTATTTTAACTGCATTTCTAACAACCTTTCTCTCACACTTAACTACTTGCAAAATCATGACGATTAAATTGCATCGCAACAAAAAAGGGAATAAGATGTAAAAGAAGACTTGTAAACACACCTCAATTCATAAATGTCATCAGTTTACTGCCAATTAATGTTTGTAAGTGCAGCATTGATGACTCCTGAGTAACTAACAATTACAACATTCACTTAACCTCTCCCTGAATTCCTGCATTTAAACAAAATTACCTTAAAATACTGCAATTTCAACAAAGGTCAGCATAAAAAAAAACTTCAGTATTCAGAAAAAATTGTTATTATTATTAAGCTACGTCATTGTTCAGATCGTTGACTGAATAACGGTTTGTGGAACAATTAATGTTAAAAAAAAATTACAAAGAACTGAAAAAATCGAAGGTCATGATCAATCATTAACTTATTTTTTTTTCGTTCGTTGTCGTCTTGTTCGACTTGTGAAAAGTATATCAAATTTTTTGTTTAATTTTTTTTTTCGATAAAAGCAAAAAAAAAACGAAAAACAAATTGAGCCATGAGTCAGTGAATTTTTTTTTAAATATGACGAAATAATCAACTAAAGGTCTTTAAATTAAAAAAAAATGTGTTAAAAATTTACATAAAATTCATTGTTTATATTTAACACACATGAAACTGCGATGAAAGTTCGATAATAATTTTTGCGACAAAATATTTAAATTTCGCTCATATTTACATTTTCATGTTTATGTGCAAAAATGTAGTTTTAAATAATAAAAAAAGAGAAACTCATACAAGCAAAAAAAAATCTCATCAACATTATTTTAATAAATGATGATTGAAATAATTGAGTGAAAAATGAATGAATTCACAAAAAAAATATGATGACAGCTAAAAAATGTTCAAAAAATTCTTATGCACGATAAATGCATCTTCAAAAAATATTAAAACGGAATGTCTGATAAAAAAAAATATTTTTCAAGAACATTAATTTTCTTCTCGAACGCCTTCATTTTTTATATAAACGTTTTTTTTAAAGGGGAAAAAAAATACTAAATTATTATTTTTTTTTAAATAACTTTCGCACCCAATTTGTTCTGGAATTCATGAAAAATGGTGCAAAAGTTAATAAATAATAAAAAAAAAATAAAAAAAAATCTTAAGCAAATAAATAAATTAAAGTAAAATTATTTTATTAACTTTACTTTATGACTCCCGATAAAATTTATTAAGTCATTTAAGTCTCCGAGATAAAATACGGAGAAAGTTGCTACCTCCCAAAACAAAAAATTAAGCAAAAATTTTTTTTTCATTTCTTCCGAAATATTTACAACACAAAGAAAATGAAGTCATCAATTTCATTTCAATTTTTTATTTTATTTTTTTTTATTATAATAATAATATGGTTCACATCAAAGTCCATCAATAACTTAAAATAAATATAACATGCAGAACAATAATGTATTATACTTTTGCAAAAAAATTTTTTTTTTTTGGTTTCTCTTCCGATACGATTTCAACATCAACATAAATAACAAATAATAAGTGTTTTTGATTTTTATCGACATCTTTTGACTTTTAGACTTGAATATTCATAAAAAGTTTAATATTTTTAATGATATATCTTTAATAATTAGTACATTTCTGACATAAAAATACATTTTAAATATTTTTATGGAGCTTTTGGAGTGAAATGGTCCATCAGTCATGTTATTTTATGGATGTAATTTACATAAATTTGTAAATATTTTTGATTTTTTTTAGCAATTTTTACCATAAATTTATTTTAATAAAAAAATTATTACAAATTTTTTTTTTCAAAGAAAAATTTCTCAAAAATTAAAATTTTAGTAGAAATTATGACAGATTTGAAAAATATATCATTCAAATATTTTGCAAATTTAAAAGTTTTTTGTTATGAAATATTTTTTTTTTAAATAAAAATGATCCAAATTTGCATTAAATTTAGAAAAAAACATTTTTATCAAAAAAAATATTTGTAACTGTCAAATATTTTATAAACCTACCAAATTTTTGTTACAAAAACCTCGCCTTCTACTCCAAATATGTAAAAAAAAATAAATAATTACTTTTCTCGCCTTTTTGAGTTGCTTCATTAACGAAATTTAGAACCTCATTTATATTCTAACACGCTAACATCAATTTCGATACGCCCATTAATTAAAAATTTAGAATTCTTTACGAGACGAATCTTGTCCAAAAGTTAAAAAATTATTAAATCCAACAAGAAGCTAAAATTTATTATTATTTCAAAGACACGGATTGCCACCTTGAAAGTTTGTTCAAGCGAAAATTAAAAATTTTTCACCTATCAAAACAATTGCAACGCACGACTTGACTTGCTACAATCTCTTTGACAAGACGCAATCACACACATGAGAGCACGCGCATTCAATTTCGCCGATTTTCTAATACTACGTGTCGGTACTTTGCTATCAATTACCCCAGAAAGAGCTTTTCTGGGTGGCTATTACCGAGAAATAACAGCAAAAAAAAGGTTAAAAAAAATTGCAACACATTTACCGCACCCATTATTAGTTAGTTACTTTGTTTACCTATAAGAAAAAAAAATGTGGTGATTGTAAAAATTGTTTGTAGTAAGAAAAAAAAATGTAAATATAAACAACTTTTATGATTGATTGATACTACAAACTTTACATGCTTTTTTTTGCGTTTGTCACTCTCGGCGTGATTTCATATTTATTTTTAGTATTTTTTCTTGTTAGAAGGATTCCCGTTCTCTAACGCTTGCAGCCTCACAATGATCACGTAAAACATTGCGTGCTAATGATAATGAACTCAAAAACTGCCAATTATAATAAATTTCGCTTCTTCGTACCTTCGAAGAAAAAAAGGAGAAGAAATAATCAATGTTCAATACACCTGTCTGATATTTCTTATTGATTTTGTTTTATTTTTCTCTCGTTTTTGTTTATGTTGTTACTTTTACAACTCGTTTTGCGAGTAAAAAAAAAGACGTTAGCCAAAAAAAAAATAATAATAAATAAAAATAAACTTTAATGATGATAATGAGAGATAAAAAAAGTGCATATGTTTTAAGTCAGTGACGGACATGAAGCATGAGAGCTTCAAGGGTTTCTGTTTCTAAACAAAAAGTTTTGCAACTTTGTAAAAAGTTGAAAATTGATAAAATGATATAAAAAAGATGAATTTATGACACGCAATGTGCAATATGAGTTATTGGTGAGAACCTTTTTAGGCGATAAATTTCATAAAGGATGCTCAAGGCTTTGGTTCTAATGATTCTAAGAACAATTATTTGATCAAGTTTAAGAAAGTTTGTTTGAAGAGAATAATTTTTTTTTCCAATATTAAAGTCTCCTCAAAAAATAATGAAAAATGGGTATTCAATTGACTTCTATTGAGGTAAAAAAAAAAATTCTGATATTCTTCGAAAACTTTGTAAGAAGGAAATTTTTTTTGTTGAAATCCAATGTTTCATGCTAAATGAGTATACAGTAAATCTATGATGCATCTTCATATTCTATCAGACTGCTGAAATTGCTTTTCCTTGTTGAGCCTTGGTATTTTTTGTTTGAATAAAAGTTTAGGTTTTTAGGTCTTCTCGTTTGAAATAAATGAACATTTTTAGTAAATTTGCGAATTCAGTTTCTTCATTTTAGCTCCTTTTTAAAGTCTTAAGAAACTAGTTGTACTTTGTATTTGTTGTTAGATTTGGTCTTTCCTATTTCATGATCCTCATCCAATATAGGTATTGTGAATAATTTAACTGAATAATTTGCTATTTATCTCCTGAAAATGAATTTAGTGTAAATTTAACGTACCAACCCCTTGACTCTCCAACGTCATTAATGGATGAGACCTTAAAGCAAGACAGATATGAATGACTCCATTTTGATCCTAAATTTTTTTTAAAGAAACCTTTAATTTTATTAAACATAAATTCAAAAATTTTAAATTAAATTTCACAAAATTTTAAATTCGTGCTCTTTTAAAGCCCAAAAAGTTGCATAACTCTTTACCTTATTCAACTTCCAAAACAGAAGCAGATGTTATGTTAAAATTCCTTCAAACTTCTTTCAAGAACGTGTTCTGCATTTTTTATAACATTTTTTTTATTTCTCTTTTATTTTAATCATACACCTTTCATAAAAGAACATAAAAAACAAGCCATCAAAAACCGAAACAATGTTCTGGCTATTTTTTTATCTCTTTTTCGATAAATATCGCATCTGACTCCCAATAGCAACAACTGCTTGTGGTAAAGACTTTGGGAGCGTAATTTAGTTAGACGATGTCTTCTTTTCCAACCAAATAACTTTTTTTTGTTATTTTTTTTTGTATTCTTTTGTGATATGATGTCGCGATAAATAAATGAACAACTCAAATGAAGCGTAGACAATTGAGAGTGACATCAACTATTCGCGATTCATGCTTTGTTACAATTTAAATTGATATTTTATATTGAAAAAAAACCCACGTGTTTGTGTAAATAAAAAAAATCCAAACATAATTTATTCGTGATGAGATGCGATGATGAGATGAAACTGAGCTGTATGGATGATTTGCAGTGTCTTGTGTCATATTTTATACACTTTTATTCTTTGTTCATTCTTTTATCAACTCTGCGGTTTGCAAAAATTTCTTCGTTTCACGATGACTTTTTGCATTTTTATTTATTTATGCAACTTTTTTTTGCAGACTCAGGTGATTGATATGTACGAGACTAGTTGGAAAGTTATCTGAAGAAAGATGCAGTGAGAGAATGAACGAAGACGAAGGAACGTTTCAACCAACCCGAAGATAGAGTGAGGTAAGAACAACGCCAAGACAAGACAAAATTTTTAACAGCAAAAACCAGAAAAGAGCGTGCCAATCAAATTATGTGATCGTTGAATGTTCCTCGGATGACAGGCTACTTTTTCATTGTTTTGCGTTTTTTTCCAGACTCTCTTTTTTTTGCTTTATTGTTATAATCGCATTTCTGTGCTCATTTCTTGTTTGTTAGCATTATTACTTATGCATATGAGTTTTTTTTTGTTGTGATACTTTTTTGTTATCGGAAGTTAAATTTTCTTAACGGAAATTTTTTTCAAAGTTTTTGACTTATAGGAGGCTTAGTTAAGTTAAAAATAACTCTTCATCCCAAATTTTAGCTTAAAATAATTGAAAATTGTTATTAAGTTATAAATTAACTCTTAAAATTATTTAAATTTGTAAAAAAAACAAATTTGACCTTCAAAAGTCCTTCAGCTTCTTGTTAAGGTTTAACTTAAAGGATCTCACAATTTTTTAAAAATTTCTTTTGGGCATGTTCACAGCTTCAGTTTCTCGTCAATTATTCCAAACAAATACTCAAATATTTTGCTCATTTGTTCACATTTAAATGCAAACAAAAACATTGATGATGAAACCACGATTTTTTAACAAAAAAGATATTTACTAACAAAGTAACATCTTCGTCAAAATAACAAAAAAAAAATCATTTTTCTGCGTTAACCACGACTTTTTGTCTGTCTCATTAAACTCATCATCAACTGAACAAGGCACAGGAATAAAAGTAGCCAAAGGCTGCAAATGACTCTATTCAAATGTCTGTCAAAGTCACGCAATATTTACATTAGATCCGATAATGATGATGTTGTTTCCCCCTCTTTACAAGTTCCAAGTCCCAACAAGAACACACAAAAAAAGGAAACAATAGCAGGAAGAACGTATCAAACAAAATTACGATGAATCACGAACACTACGTGGATCCTTCAGCACCCATCACAATAATTAGAAGAAGTAAGTAGTATTGTTTCTTTTTTTCTCACATTTTACGACTTTGACTTATTAAATTAAATTTTATGTTAATGCCAAGTCGTAACTTTGTTGTATTGACATTTTTACGACTGTCTATTCAAAATTCAGAAAAAAATAATAAATCACTTGGGCAAAAAATCTCGCGATTTTTTCTGATCCATCGTCGTTGATAAAGACGTCAAAAACCTAATGAGTTCAGGTTATTGCACGTATCGTCCTCTCGTTTGTACACTTTTTATTCTTATTAAATCATTTCCCATGACGAGACGACGACATGGATACAGAAAAGTTTTTAATGAATTTAAAATTAAGTGATTTTAATTATTATCTTGTTGTTTGTTTGCCATATTAGCAAAACTTTGAGTTATTATTTTTTTATTATTCTAAAGATTATAAAGAATGAAAGAAGAACTTTCGTGTGCTTGCATTATTCATGCAATTACATTCGATAATGGTTTATTTAAGGTCGCTTAGAACCTTTCTTTGAATTAATTTACTTTTATTATGACGAATAATTGTGATGAACCTCGCCTTTGGATATTTAATTTTTTTCCAGCAAAACGTTCCCGTCACTTTTCAGATGTGAAGAATTGGAGTTTCGCAACGTAAGTAAGAGTACATAAATGGTAAGTACGAGGAAAATTTTTAATTTTTTTTTTTAATTTTTAACATTTCTTTTTCTAACTAACTAACCTCTGGGATCTGAAAGACCTTGCGAATCGACGAACCAGATGGCGACAATTCGTGGACCGCCTTTGCTCAACATGAGGACAGTCTCGAATCGAAAGTATTTCTTTTTCAGGAATTTTCATTGGCGATCTTCTAAAAGAACCTGTGAGCTACTGAACATGAGTTCTTAAAGCCTTACTTTCAGTTCATGTAACTACTGAAAGCATTACATGAACTGAAAAAGGCTTTAAGAAGCTCATGTTCAGTGATTTCCAGTTTCTTTTGGTTCATAAGGACTTACAGAGGGCGCTTTGGCTGTTTATCGTTTTATTATGTTTCGTTTCATGTCTAAGTGTTGATTAAATCAACAAAAATCACAACTGCCTATTTAATTTTACAAATTTCGAACCAAAGCCTTTGACCTTTGAAAAAATTCTTTAAAAAAGGTCCCAAAATTGTTGAAAAAGGCCCAATAACCTAAAGCCCGATTGAAAGTCAATCTGCGTCTTATTGTGAGCTTTCTTCGTTGAGCAAAAAATTTTGACCTGCGAAACATCAACTTTTCACAATGAACCTAAACTAAAGTATATCATTAGAGTTCCAACATACTTTAAGATGAAACGATTAAACAAATTATTTGCGCTCGAGCACTTAGCGAGCATTAAGTCTTTCCTACATTTGCATAATAATAGTTCGTTTATATCGCAATAATGTGCGTAGATTTAAATTCATTTTTTTAATCTTTTGCAATGTTTAAAAATGAAAGTCAATGAACGCACATCAGGACTTCCTCCAAGTTCGTGGAAACTAACGCTCCATTCTACATCCGCAAAGCGTGTCTCAAACCATGTCTTGTCTATTTCTTTGTTAAGAAGATTAGAATGATCGAAAACCGGAAATAATCATCCGTACAATCGATCGCGTAAGTCATAAAATGTAATGGCAAAAAAAAAACAAGCAGATGATGCAATTTATTCATACACTGGTCTTATGTAATAATGACGACGATGAAGAACAAAACGCAGGTGCTGTGATAATTGAATAGGTTGCTGCAAGACACATCCGCATGTTCGGAAGTAATAATTTAAGGAAGTTGTGAACTGTTTTACCGTTAATCTTCCATCATTTTCAATGTTTTGAGCTCTTAGAGAAGCATTAATTGTCAATAATTTGTCAGAAAAGCAACAGATGCATTTTGTGTAGGATTTTGATCTGATTCGAGCAGGTTGAAAAAGTCAGTCAAGCATAAAATCCAACTTTAAAACCTACGCGCATCCAAAACCATACGGTGATGAAATTAATTTACACACAACAAAAAATGGTCTGTGCCAAAATAATCCAAAACAGGTGCATGCCCATATAATAATTTGCGTGTAATTAATTTCTTTTCCGAGAATGGCTGTAAAAAAGGTTTAGAACCTGTTTCAGTGAAGACGAACCAACGAATGATTGATTCGAAAATAATTTGGCTAGTGTTGGGTTTTAATAGTCTGCGAATCTAGATGATTTATGTTCGCGCTAAATATCCAATTAATATCGTCTGAAGGTCAAAAAATCTGTAAAAAAGCGCTTTGATCGATTATCCAGTTCTACAAAGATAATTTCAAGGTCAATTTCGCTATAAAAGGATTAAAAATCCGATTACCGAGAAACCATTTAAAAAGTTGGCAGGAATCATCTCATAAATTATGCGCGCTAACACATGTTATGCTTTGGTTACATAAGCCCACATTGATCAGCGAATCAGTGATAAATATATGTTTCGCCATCGTTAGAGATCGTTAAAATTTTGGCTTGAACGGTTTTAGTGGATTTGGACACCTGCTTATTAAGTTTCTTTGCAGAAAATCGTGCAAAAACCAATTATTTTCACCTTCTTTTTTTTTGTTCGAATCTTATAAGCACGAAAGTGATGATTATTTATTCATGATTTTGAAGGAGAAAAGTAACCTTGAACGTGTAGATGAGTAGATAAATCAAAATATTTTTGGTATCGAGTTTCTGGGCGCCTAACTGTTCGCCCACTTGTTTTAGCAATTAACAATTTTTTTTTGTAATATTTGGCAAAATTTTGATGGGAATAGATAAAATATGCAAAGTTTCTCTTGACAAAAGTTTTGAATTGAGTCATAAAATGTCTTGAGATTGGAAAAGAGATGAATTTTATCATTCAAAAGTTAAATTATACCAATTGACCTTGAATTGACCTTTCAGGAGAAATTATTAAAATTCTAAGAGATAAAATTAAAAGTTAAAGAGTAAAATTTTAGTCAATTTTACTGTTAAAGAACTTAAAATTAAATCTTTGAGTAAAAATTTCCCTTCGAAAGTTAACTCAACCCATTATAGATCTAATTTAACAACTAAACTTTTAAAATCAATCTCTTTTGAATGAAAAGAAGAATATTTAATCGACGACGATCATCCCATTATAACTTTTATTTCTTGACAACAACTAACAAGAGACTGCCCTTAAATGGCTTCTCTTCAAAAAGAAATCACTAACGATGATGATCGATCAAGCAGCCAAAAAAGTAATTAAAGTATTTATCGGTTTTATTAATTTTAAAACTCGCTTTTAAAAAAAAACTTAAAACAAAAAAAACTCACGCATTTTAATCTCCCGTGTTAATCTTCAACCCATACGAAACTTGTGTCTTGAAACATTAATGGCGATAATCTCTTGTTAACAATCTCATATTATTTTTTTCACTTATTGCTTTATTTATATTCTAATTCAAATCATCAGCCCAACATTTCATCAAATAACTCGCGAGGTGCTTGCAAAGTCATCAAATTATCAATCTACGCGCCACAGATGAAAAAAAAGCATAATTAGTTCGCATCATTTTTTTTCAAAAACATTTAATTAACAAATGTTGAAATGTCATGATTGAAAAATTCTTTCTTAACGACGAAGACGACGACATTGTGATTAACGAGTTTTACTTTTCTTGCTGTTTCTGGTAGAAAGTATGCGAGAGAAGAAACTCGTTAATAGCAAGTTTTTTCAATCAGATTGTTTTTAGGTATAATTATGGTGACAAAGTGACATGACAACAGTTAGTTAACTCAAAATTAAGGGAGTTATCAAATTATTCAATCAACAAAAGTCATAAAGAAATTATTGAAAGTTTTTAAAAGGTTTTTTTGGTTTGAAAATTCGTTGACAGAAAGTGATCGAAAGATAAAATGAACACAGCGCCCTCTACTGGAAGCGTTACTGAATCAATTTGGATCTTAAAATTTGTCCAAAATTGTCTTTTGTGATTCAAAAAAGTTTAATTTGATCACAAAAGAGAATATGGACAAATTTAGATCGAAATTGATTCAGGAACGCTTCCTACAGATGGCGCTGTGATAATTTTATCTTTCGATCACTTTTTGTTAACGAATTTTCAAACCAAAAAACCTTTTAAAAGCTTTAATTTATCGAAATTTGGCGCTGTTTCTGTGATCTACAATAATTTTTCAAAACTTTGAAGACTTTTGATTCCCACAAACTCTTAATAATTCACTTGCCTCGACTCTAACAAAGTAATCATCACACATTATTCCATTTATTATTACTATCATTCGCCACAATTATTGTTTCTCTTGCATCATTATCCGGTAGCTGCTGGTCAATTTTAACACTGAAACAGTTTATTTCGAAGGAAAACCACATGTGTAGACTCATCAAGTGTTCTTTTTTTTTCTATACAGGTTTGTTGTCATATACAATCGCTTCGCTTCGTTGCTTAAATGAATCCATGAGTTCCTTGTTACGACAAAAAAAAAGAGTCTATTCAACACTCTGTGTATCGCAGAAGCAATAAGAAGAACAAAAGTCTTACAAGAAATTCCCACGATTGAGTCATAAATATGACGAGACGACTCCAACGAGCAGCAGCAGCACAATGCAGCGCGTAAACGGGGTATTGAAGCATGAATTTTTATGTTGTAGTTTTTTTCTCTTTTGTACTTGTTGGTATCGCTCGGTTCTTAGCATGGAGTCTCAAGAAGTCGTTTTTTTGGATTCGGCTCTCTTTTTGAATGATACCGAAGACAAGAAAGACACGAAGCCAGGAAAATAAATTCATTAAACATCTCCATAAGTGGCGATGGACTAATAAGTATTAATGTTATTACACCGCGATCTCTTTCTAATAATCTCATGTAGCTTCTTTGAGGCATAGTAGAAAAAAAAGACACGATGTGAAAATAATTATAATTTTGTTCTTGTTGTTCACTTTTTTTATAGGTGTATGTATAATATGACCGTCACGAAGGAACAATTTTTTCATTATTAGACGTTAATTAGTCGGATGGAAGTTAACAAGACATGAAATTAATAAATGTTGGACCAACAAGGTAAGAAATTGATATCTTTAATTCAAATAATTCGTTTTTTTTTAGGAAATCTGGAGCCAAAATTTAGGACAAAATTCCTCGCTAATAAAGTCCTTTGCTCTTCGAGGTATTTAAGTGCATCATGTGTGTGGTTTGCTGTCTTTAAGCATTCGAAATATGTTGATTACAGGAAAATTCGTGATAGCTCGACGTTTTCAATGTAAATATGTAGTAATGGGAAAATGCTTGCCTTCAATGAATAGATTCTGAAATTAATTTAATACATATTTTTTTTTTTAAATTAAAATTAATTTAAATCAAAAATTTGACCTTCGATTGACCTTGAACTCATCAAAATGTATATATTTGAAAAAAAATGTTCAAAAATCATCAAATTTCATACAAAATTCATTTTTTGAAGCTTTTGAGGTTTAAAGAACTTCTAAACCTCTTAAAAAATTTTAAAACTTAAATTTTTTTCATACCAAAAACCTCAAAGACTAATTTCAGTTAAATTAATTTTTCACAATGTACCAAAGCCAGACAAAACTAAACACGTAAAACACAAGAAACTGACACAAAATAACAAAACACAAAACAATTGTAATTGCCATTATGCAATCCCCCTCTAAACAAGTCTCCATGAGCTCAGCACAATAAAGCATAAAATATGTTTTTCACAAAACCTGACCGATATTCAATTGTTACAATTTTTTTCTCAAATAAAACTTTTTAAAGCATTTAACCTACCTGCACGGCACAATTGAGGAAGCAATTATTCTGTCCAGGGCCATTTAGCAATCCTTTGGAAGGTCCCATTGGAGGCGGTGAGATCACATTATTCCGCATTAACGGACGAAGAATTTGTTGACGGGCTGTTGGAGCTTGTTGCTGAGGTTGTTGCTGCTGCGTCGATACTCGATTCGATAAATAACTTAAATGTTGCCCAAGCGCCGTTCTGTTTTGCTGTTGGGGATACGGGATTTTGTAGGAGCCTGGCGACTGAATAACTCCCGTTGATTGGTAAGAAGACATTTTTTTTTGTTTTTTTAATTTAAATCTCCATGAAGATGTTTCTTTCTCTGTGGAAGAAAATTAAAAAAAAAAGAATCAATCAATTAATCTGCTTACAAGATTTTTTTTTCTAAGAAATCGTGCCAGAAGTCAACGATGACTTTTAAAAAACAAACGACTTTAGAAGGGATTGGATTGTTTGTTTACTGCCATTAAAACAAACAAAAACTTACAAGTCACAGTCAAGAATTTTATCAACTTGTTTATTTATTTACTTTTCATTATTATTTTATAAATATTCAGAATTATCAGTTAGTTGAATCACCAAAAAGTTAATAACTGTCATGTAGTTGAGATGTTAACTCAAAGTGTTTGGAATTTCATCAAAAAACAAAAATTAAAAAATTTGATCATTTTTGAGGCGTTTTTTTTTTGTGTTTGCCCTCGTTGATGGTTCGACATTCCACGCATAACAATTTCTTTGCACGATTTTTTTTTTAATTTTTATTTTTGATACGAGGACAAGCAGCATAAAACATAAACATGGTTATTAAAATGCATGCTACATTGTTTATGTTGCGATGGAAAATTACTGTGATTTTGTATTCTAGACGTGAAATGAACATATAAATTGTTGGGTGAAGGCGTAAAAATAAATGAAATTCAATCAAAGTATAAAAACAGTGATAGAACATGTGGATTACAGTGTTGAAGCATGGAGTTAATGGTAATTGTTATGAATTTCATTAGCTTTTTTTTTATTTTAGTACAAGTACGAGAGACGATTACGAAATTTTTGGATTAATTTTAACTTTTTTTTTTAAATTAGCTAATTAATTTTGGCTAAATTGATTCATAAGAGCTTAAATTATGGAAATTTTGATAATTTTTTAAAATTATTTAGAAATTTAGGATCACATTTTAAAATTTTTATACAATATCTTATTCAAAATATTAAAAAAAAATGTCAAATTTTGAACCTTTTCTGAACTCGTTTCAGAAGAAAAAAATTTTAACTTACTGTAAAAGTTTAAAAATTTCAAATTTTGAATATTATTAGAATTCATTTTTCAAAGAAAATTCCAAAAAATCAATATTCTGACATTTTATTTAGATTTTTTGAATAAATCTACCGTCTTTCGTCAAAAGTAAACTACTAAAAAGATAAATACGATCAAAATAATTCTATATTTTCGGCGAAAGACAGTACTTTGGTTCTAAAAAAAAATTGAGAAAAATTTAAACTTCAAATCTTTTCTGAACTCATTTCAAAAAAAAAAAAAAAATTTTTTTGAATTTATTTTAAAAGCTTAAAAAATGTCAAATTTTGATTCTTTTCTGAACTAATTTCTCACAATTAATTCAAAAGATTCAATATTTTGGATTTTATTAACGCTTTTTGAACAAAACTATAGTATTTCGTCGAAAACAAAACCCTTTAAAGATCAATAAGATCAGATAAGTTCATTATTTCGACGAAAGACGGTACTTTTTTCAAACAAATTAAAAACATAAACCTAACCTCAAAAATATTTTTATCTATAAAACGCTAATTAACTCATTAATCGTTTACAAAAATGACAAATATCCGTAAATTTATCATTTATAACCAATTTGTTTAAATTTCTCATTAATTTTGCTCAAAACTATAAAAAAAATCTTTAAAAAAGCACTTTATCAAACTGTCAACAACCCAAAATAAAAATTCCGTTACTGGCTTGACCAGTTATCATCATTTGTCACCTCATGAAGGACGCACCTCGACGAACATTTCAATAAAATACATTTGCGAACTATACGATAATTGCTGCAATATAATATATCGGAAGCTCCAAATTACCCGAACGCTATAGACTACTTCATTTAGCTGTCAACTTAGCAAAAGGTTTTTTTTTTCTTTATTGAATATGTTTATTATTATTATTTACAAACAAACAACGTTTTAAGTCAAGTTTGTTACCGCAGTAATCCATAAATCGTCCTACGCAACTCATTTTATGTGTCCAGTTTATTGAAAATTGCTTTGCAATTATTATTCTCGCGAATTTCTTATTCACTTCTTTTCATCAGATTTTTTTTTGTGTTTTCTTCGTTTCTCTTTCAAAACAATTTGCAATTATTTTTATCGTCTGCAAGTCTGGACGCTAAATTTTGCGCCAAAACAATTTTGGCGCGTAAATTAATCTAACCTCACTTAGAAAAAATCGGCACACGATCAAATTCAATATTTTTTCATTATTATCATCAACTGAGTGGGTGTCTTTATTGCCAATATTTAAAAAAAAAAATGAAAAAAGTAATTGAATAAAGTTAATTTTTATTCAAGAAAAAAAAAGTGCGTGGTAGAAAAAAAAACTTAAATGGTGAAACTTCCTGCTTACAAATTAGATTTTGATAAAGTTTTAAGGCGATTTCTGTAATGAACGGATTTTAAACGGATAGAAGCCATAAATGGCATTAGAGAGACGTTCATCGTTTAATTTAACTCTTCGAAGAAAGCAATAACGACTAAAATACGTGTGAAATGAACATAAACATGCGACAAGTCATAAATTTACTCGGAATACAATCGATTGCTTTGTGTCGATAATAATTGTTTTTGTAGTAAAATGTGTGTTTTAGTGACGATCAACGAGACAAGTGAATAACAAACTGAGGCATTGACGATTGAAATTTCACAGTATTGGGTAACGTCTGTGACTTTTTTGTTGACATTTCATTATGAAAGTATTTAAAAGAAAAATTTATAATTTTTTTTTCAGAAAAAAATTATGAGAAAAATTAATTTTTTGAAGAAATTAAAAAATATTTAAAAAATTCAATAAATTAAAATAAATTTTAAAAAATTTGAAAAAAATGAGAAAAAATTATTTTTCAAAGAAATTGAAAATTTATCAGAAAATTCATTAAAAAATTCTCAAAAATTAATATAATTAATTTTTAAAAAATTAAAAAAAAATTTGAAAAAAATTAATTTTTCAAAAAAATTGACACAAATTATCAGAAAATTCATTAAAAAATTCAAAAAATTTCTAAAAAATCGAAAAAAATTAAAATAATAAATTTTTGGGCTCCAAAATAACTGAAATTTGACACAATTCGTTACAAAAATCTCCCACACGAAAGTGACAGACGAGAAAGGAAACATTCCCAAAATAAATTATTGCCATGTTGACAGGACACGAAACATATAAAGATACCGTAAACACATTTTTATGCACAAAACAGAGAGAAAGTGGCGCATGTGTGTCAAAGAAAAGACAAAAATAAATCCAAATATTTGGAAAGAAGACACTCAAAACGTAACAAGTGTCAAGTGCATGTTCAAACCTTATCTAAACAACTTTTCGAAATTTATGTTTAGTGTTTTTTATTCGATAAAAAGAACCTTTTATGAATCTCCCAGCAGAATATCATTATGGATTCACAAGGGCTTGTCTGACGATCCCTGATCACCAACAAAAAAAAATGGATGAATTGAAAATACCTGAAGTCATTCTTCCGCTCTGTTTTTTGTGCTTCTTCAAAAATTCCCATCATGCTACTTACTATCACGGCATTTAAATCATCCATCATCAAAACAAGTTGTTACAACACTAACAAGCGATTTTTTTTTGCCTAAATTAAACTAATAACGTATATCAATAATAACATCGACAAAAACTATCGTAAATAGATGATCGCTTATAAATGAACAATAGCCGCGAATAAAAAACCTTTCAATAGGCAATTTATGTTGGTAACAAAAAAAAAATAAACATAAATACGATTTGTTGATCAAATGTTTTGAAGGACGGAACTTATTGACAATCTTGGATGGAGATGGAGATGAGGCGATGAACGATTTTTTTTTTTTTGGTTTTAATTGATTTATTTTGACCCTTTAGGAATTTCGTGACGTAATGGAATGTTAAACGTAGAAAAAAAATTAATTACGTGTGATAATTGCGTAAGTTTTGTTTAACAAGTAAAATGATTGTACCTAACGAACGAAACGAGCCACCCGAAAAAATTCATCAGAGCATCAATTTCACTTGTAATGTGAGAAACTGGCGTCTCGCAGCTTTGAAATTGACAATATATGAGTTAAAAGTATCAGCTTTCGATCATTGTATGGATCTTCGAATACTGCGATGATTTAAAAAGTTTGCTATAGACAGGCAAGAAACTTCTTGGATGACTTCCTCATGGGTCCCAAGATCCTATTGTGTATTTTTTTTTGTAAAGGAATCTTCAAAACTCTAAAATTTCTTTCAAAGTAGGAATTTTTAATATAAAGGTTTTCAAACCGAAATTATTATTTTTTTTGTTAAAGATTTTGACGTTAGATGGCGCTTTAGAATTATTTCTTATCTTACTTTTATTTCTTGCAAAAAGTAAAAATGTATTTTATTCATTTGTAAAATTATTTATGAGTTGAAAAAAATTATAAATTTTAGATTTGATCGGGATTTATCGATAAAATAATTTTGTGTAGCGCCATCTAATGAGCTTCAAAATTTAGTGTTTGAAGATTTTTGAGTAAAACTTATTTTGTTGATAATTGTTCTCTATTATTTCTTTAAATTTAATTATAAAAAATTGTAAGGTTTCCTATAAAATGATCGAAAAAAAAAGAAAGCGCCATCTAACGTTAATTTTTTCTAAAGTTTAAAAACCTTTTTACATAAAAATTTAATTTCTTTATTTAATGATTTAAATATAGGCGAAAAACGGATGATATTGATCCCTTGAGTGAATTTTCTGATCCCTTAAAAATAGATCAATTTGTTCCGATAATTAATGAATCTGATCCCTCAAGGAATCATCTTGATTTTTTTTCGAGTTTTCATATACAGGTCATAAAAATCGATTTTGCAAGAGGTCAATTTGGTTCCTTTAAATGTTAAGTTGATATCTTAAGACATCAGATTGATTCCTTAAAAAGAAACCAAATTGAGCTCTTGAAAGGATCGATTTCTTTGGCCTGTAAACTCGAAAGGGAATCAAAATGATCCCTTCAGGGATCAGGTTGAACAATTAACGGAACAAATTGATCCATAAAGAGATCAGAAATTTCACTCAAGGGATCAATTTGTCTCTTAAGAGGTCAAAACTTGTGATGAATTGCTTTTGAGCTTTCATGAAGATTTGCAGAAGTTCAAGAATTGTTTCTGAAATTATTCAAGATATCCATAAAACTCTCCAATAGTAAATATATTTCGTATGAAGTATTTTCTTTCTTTTTTTAATAGTAAAATTTCTCAAAGTTTGATGTCAAGTTATATCTTCTTATCCAAGAGCTGAAAAGAAAAAAATATATCTCGCAGAAATTCCAAGCTACGAAAAGCAATTTCTCATATCGTACGTTAACTTAATCGCTCAATCACCAACTTAGATGTTAAGCTGTTACCATGCTCTGATGAATCTTCTTCTGTAGCTCAAAAAAAAAACTCGTACCTTAAATTCATATTCATGAAGGCATTTACAATCAACTTAATTTTCACCAAATTTGAATGCTGAATGTTGATAAGTTACAATTACAATCGAGCAAGAGAGACAGAAAGAGACAAAAATGTTTAGAAATCGATTTGTATGTAAATTTTTTCACATTTTAATTTATGTCTCTTCTCATTATAATGTTTGTTATAATAATATTTTAATGAATCAATGAATGGAAACAGAGTTGTAATGAAGACTCGAATTGGCGTGTTGCTCCAAACGACAAAAAATAAAAAGAAAAAGTAGCATGAAACAGATTAGATTATGTTCGTTGTTGTTGTTTTGTAATAGATATGTGAGATGCTGACTGATAGATAACCGGTATCTTGTTGATTTTTGTAGCTGATGGAGAAATTTTCAATTTGTTTTCGCGTGTGATGGTGTTGGTTTAAATGGCATAACTGGATTGAATTTAATGTTCAATTAGTAGCTTAAATGGTAGCGGTATGAAATTGAGACCCTTTTTGCCTATGAGGAGCTTCTTCCATACCAATTAAAGCTTCGTGCTGCATGTGACATTCATGGATTTCTCAACGATCCAGCTGGCCTTCAAATGCAACATTTTCGAATAAAATAAAAACAATTGCAATCTCCAAGTAAAAATCTTCAATTATTATTACATCATCGCATTTAATCGACTTGTCTCGAGAGCACACATAACTGACGGGACATGCTTCTCGTTAAATTATTGCTATTGAACCAGATTCATATTCTAAGTAGTTGTCGTCGACTCATGGCGATGATGATGTTCGACTGCTTAGAATAGCTGCAGGGTGTTATGTAATAAAAATTATTGCTACTTTTGATAAAAAGGAATGCATACGTTAATTGCTTCACAGTAACACAGAAGTTGATGCGTGAACAGAACAAGTGTTCAACTGCATTCCAAACCAGCAGCATCAGCAGCCCGTAGCTGAATGGTATGTGCGGAAAAATTATAGTCATTTTTATCATCGGTTTTCAATAGAAATGCAAAAAAAAAATGCTCAAGATAATCATAGTTTGCAATTTTCCCTCATCTCATGGGTGAAGATGCAATTTGTTGTCAATTTTTTACTTTTTTTATTTTAGCTCAATAATTAACATACGTGTTTAATTACGAAAAGTTGGAATATTCGAAAGGTGTTTGGATGGATAGAAAGTTAATTGGCAGGTAATTATTCAGTCGTATTTATGACAAAAGTTGCATATGACGAACTGCAGGCGAATGTGGGACATCAAAAGATGATTGACAGTAATTTTTGCTTTGAGACAATTGGCGGTCCAGATTTCAAATGGTAAGTAACACTTTTTGTCATTAAAAAAAATTGTTTAAAAATTTTTCATTTCAGAAGTTTCAGTTTTTTTTAACAGTTTTGTTAATTAATTCCAAACCAAGCAAAAATCTTTATTATATGAATCAACTATTGACCAAAAAGGACTTTGGGATATTTTAAAGTTCTAAAAACCACAACCTCCGATTTTTTCACGACTGTAAACGAAGCGCAACCTTATTCCCTTCGAAATAAAAACGATCTCCATCTTTACGAAATGCAGTAACGCAAAATTCTCTAATATACAAAGAAACATTGCTCTTTAATGAAATGGCAACAAAAGTAAAAACAGATACTGAAATGAGTGAATTTAAGAAAGAACTAGAAAAATATGTAAAAAGTGATATTGATGCATGAAAAACAAAATGAAAAGCGACAAAGCTAGAAAATATATCAATTGACTCAAATCCCCCCCCCCCCCTTTGAAGCTTAAAAATCACAAAAATGACACAAAATTTAACAAAAAAGTTGATTTTATATAGATTTGCATCCCCTTTCGTGGTCCGCTGATAGCCCTTTGAATCCGTCCTTGGCTAAAATACTCAAAAGAGCTTTTTCAGAAGAAAAAGTTAATTTCTTATGACTTAACTGACCTTTTCAAGATTTTTTTTAAAGCAAAATAGCTCAAAATAATTGCCAAAAATGATTTATTCCAACATTTTAAAGGTCACTTCATTATTCATGCCTAATTTCTCATATCGCAACCGATCTCAAACAATGTGACATTATCAGGTGCGAGATCATAAACGTTTTAATGGCAGTTTAATTCGAACAGGAGACAGGACAATGTCATTGCCAAAGTCTTACTTACCGATTATGATGTGTGTGAAAAATTAAACGCGTAATCCAAAAAAATATTTCTGCTCTAAAATTCTCCAATTAACAGTAGATGGTATTTTCTCATCTATTTTTATAAGCTTGATACACGCATTTTTATCATTTATATCATAATTTCATGTTACAACGAAGAAGAAGTAGCTGACATCATTCGTAGGTAATTGTCATGCTCATATCACTTCAATTTAGTTAACTGTTAACTATTTGCCATGTACTCTATAATAAAATTGGCAAGTGCGGGTAGTTCATTCACAGTAGCTCGACTTTTTTTCGCTGTAAAGCTATTTTTGTTACTTTGTTATTATATTATTACTTTACAAGTGTATTTTTCATTAACGACGACGAAACTTTTTTCATGCCACTTTCACAAAAAAATTATTTATTAAGTGTCTGGTGTTTATGGTATGAGTAACTTTTAAAACAATTCACAGATAATTGATTATTTTTCTTATTTTTTTTTCTTCTTAATTGATTTCGAGGTTTTTATCTCACTTTTCACTTTTGGAGCTCTCTTCAGCTCTTTTGTTGTTAATTATTCAATATTTATTTTTCTTAACGAATTTCATGTCAAATTCTGTTAAAAGTCACTTGTGCACGTTCACTTCCCGAAAAAAATAACAAAAATCTTCAAGGTAACCAAAATTTGAATTTTGGAAACGTAACAAAATAAATACAAGAAAAATCGAATGCGTAAACAAAAATCTAGTACGTACGATTACACATACAGTTTGGTACTGAAGACCGGAGCGCTGTTTGAAAAATAAAAAATTTCACATATGAATCCAACTTGTTGATTCATGCGTTCATTCGTACGATATTTTATCAACGTGGATTCATTTTGCCGCTGTAGACGTATTTTTGTTTACCTGTAGACTTTAAGAAGTGGTAACCACAGAAAGAGGCCCATAGATGCCGGTGTCTGCTTCGTACACAATTCAAGGTTCCTTGACTCTTTTCTTTTGTGCTCTACTCCTACATTCCCATGCACGTAATGCTACAGAGGCATACCGCAAAGCGTTAAAAACAAAACTTCGGAAAGGTATAAGCGATCGTCGTGAATGCCGGATCATCGAATGGGGTTCATTCGCAAGTTTCTCTCTGTTCCATTTATGTCTCTGAACATGTAAGGTAAGCTGTATCGACTTATTTGCTGTAAAACTTGCTTCGGCCATTTTTCTTACAAGATTTCTTGTGGTTTGGAGACTTGTTCATTTTCGGTTTAGAGTAGAGTTGGGAGCTTTTTGGCTTAAAAGTTTAAATTTGAAAAGATTTGAATTCAAAAAGTTCATAATTTTCGTTAAATAAGTTTTTTTTTCTAAAATTAAAAAAAAATAAGTATTTAAAATACATTTAAAAATAATTAAAAAAATATAATAAAAATACAGACATTTTGTTTTATTTGAATTAATAACTTGAATCGCATATTACAGCGAAAATTCTATCTACCCAAAATTCAAATAACTACCAATATTTATTCTTTAATAGGATACATCAACATCCCTAAATCCATAAATTTAAAAAAAAATTGTAAATAAATAATGTTTTTTTTTAAATGTTTTTGATCATTAAGCTAAATTTTAGAACTTTGATCAAAAATTATTCAAAAAAAAAATCTAATTTCTTTGAATTTTTTTCAATTTTAAACATTTTTAGATTTTTTCTTTCTTATTTATCATATTTTAAACAATTTTAATTTTTTTTTCTTCGAAGGCAAAAAATTCTAAAAATTAATAGCATTTCATCAAGATAAGGAAATGAAATATTTTTAGAAAATATCATAAGATAATCCTAAACACTCCTGTACATCGGAAACGCAAAATTTAAAAAAAGTCCAAAACAAAAGTTGTTTCTAATGCCAAAACCTTCAATTTGAGCTGGAGAACCGTGACCTACAAAAGTTGAAAAAATTTTGAAAAATCGTTATGTGAGCCCTCATAATAAGAGGATTTTGACTTAGATTTTTTTTCATTGAACCTCCAAACTAATTTTTTTTTTGTCAAATATCTTTAAATGAACAGAAATCAACTTACATCGGAAATGCAAAATTTAGGCTTAAAACTGGTCAAAAAATGACATGTAAAAAAATCAGCGTTTTTACTTCCAAACGCTGATTTTTTTGTTTCGTCAAATATCGACCCAATATGAACAGAAATCAACTTTAGAATGAATATTTATTCAATTTTAGGTTTAAAACTGGTCAAAAAATCAGCGTTTTTACTTCCAAACGCTGATTTTTTTGTTTCGTCAAATATCGACCCAATATGAACAGAAATCATCTTTAGAATGAATATTTATTCAATTTTAGGCTTAAAACTTCAAAAAATGACTTGAGAACCGTGATCTAAAAATTGAAAAAATTTTGAACCTCATAATAAGAGGATTTTGACTTAAATTTTTTTTCATCAATTTTTTTTGCTAACATCTTTAAATGGCTCCTGTACATCGGAAACGCAAAATTTGGAAAAAGTCCAAAACAAAAGTTGTTTCTAATGCCAAAACCTTCAATTTGAGCTGGAGAACCGTGATCTACAAAAGTTGAAAAAATTTTGAAAAATCCTCATAATAAGAGGATTTTGACTTAAATTTTTTTTCATCAATTTTTTTTGCTAACATCTTTAAATGGCTCCTGTACATCGGAAACGCAAAATTTAGAAAAAGTCCAAAACAAAAGTTGTTTCTAATGCCAAAACCTTCAATTTGAGCTGGAGAACCGTGATCTACAAAAGTTGAAAAAATTTTGAAAAATCCTCATAATAAGAGGATTTTGACTTAATTTTTTTTTCATCAATTTTTTTTGCTAACATCTTTAAATGGCTCCTGTACATCGGAAACGCAAAATTTGGAAAAAGTCCAAAACAAAAGTTGTTTCTAATGCCAAAACCTTCAATTTGAGCTGGAGAACCGTGATCTACAAAAGTTGAAAAAATTTTGAAAAATCCTCATAATAAGAGGATTTTGACTTAAATTTTTTTTCATCAATTTTTTTTGCTAACATCTTTAAATGGCTCCTGTACATCGGAAACGCAAAATTTGGAAAAAGTCCAAAACAAAAGTTGTTTCTAATGCCAAAACCTTCAATTTGAGCTGGAGAACCGTGATCTACAAAAGTTGAAAAAATTTTGAAAAATCGGTTTGTGAGCCCTCATAATAAGAGGATTTTGACTTAAATTTTTTTTCATCAATTTTTTTTGCTAACATCTTTAAATGGCTCCTGTACATCGGAAACGCAAAATTTAGAAAAAGTCCAAAACAAAAGTTGTTTCTAATGCCAAAACCTTCAATTTGAGCTGGAGAACCGTGATCTACAAAAGTTGAAAAAATTTTGAAAAATCGGTTTGTGAGCCCTCATAATAAGAGGATTTTGACTTAAATTTTTTTTGATAATTTTTTTTTGCTAACATCTTTAAATGGCTCCTGTACATCGGAAACGCAAAATTTAGAAAAAGTCCAAAACAAAAGTTGTTTCTAATGCCAAAACCTTCAATTTGAGCTGGAGAACCGTGATCTACAAAAGTTGAAAAAATTTTGAAAAATCCTCATAATAAGAGGATTTTGACTTAATTTTTTTTTCATCAATTTTTTTTGCTAACATCTTTAAATGGCTCCTGTACATCGGAAACGCAAAATTTAGAAAAAGTCCAAAACAAAAGTTGTTTCTAATGCCAAAACCTTCAATTTGAAACGGAGAACGGTGATCTAACTCAATTTTCAAAAATTTTGAAAAATCCTCATAATAAGAGGATTTTGACTTAATTTTTTTTTCATCAATTTTTTTTTGCTAACATCTTTAAATGGCTCCTGTACATCGGAAACGCAAAATTTGGAAAAAGTCCAAAACAAAAGTTGTTTCTAATGCCAAAACCTTCAATTTGAGCTGGAGAACCGTGATCTACAAAAGTTGAAAAAATTTTGAAAAATCATAATAAGAGGATTTTGACTTAAATTTTTTTTCATCAATTTTTTTTGCTAACATCTTTAAATGGCCCTCATAATAAGAGGATTTTTTAATGCCAAAACCTTTTTTTTCTACAAAATTTTTTTTGCTAATGAATATTTATTAAATTTTAGGCTTAAAACTGTACATCGGAAACTTCCAAAATTTCGAAAAAGTCCAAAAACAAAAGTCCTTTAGAATGCCAAAACCTTCAATTTTAGCTTGGAGAACCGTGATCAAAAAAGTTGAAAAAATCAGCGTTTTTGAAAAATCGCTGATTTTTTTGTTTCGTCAAATAAGAGGATTTTGACAGAAATTTTTTGAATATTTTTTTTTGCTTAAAATCTTTAAATGGCTCCTGTACAACTGAAACGCAATATTTCTAAAAAGTCCATATCAAATGTTGTTTCTAATGCCAAAACCTTCAATATGAGCTGGAAAACCGTGAGGCTTAAAACTTTGACATGTAAAAAAAAGCGTTTTTACTTCCAAACGCTGATTTTTTTGTTTCGTCAAATATCGACCCAATATGAACAGAAATCAACTTTAGAATGAATATTTATTCAATTTTAGGCTTAAAACTGGTCAAAAAATGACATGTAAAAAAATCAGCGTTTTTACTTCCAAACGCTGATTTTTTTGTTTCGTCAAATATCGACCCAATATGAACAGAAATCAACTTTAGAATGAATATTTATTCAATTTTAGGCTTAAAACTGGTCAAAAAATGACATGTAAAAAAATCAGCGTTTTTACTTCCAAACGCTGATTTTTTTGTTTCGTCAAATATCGACCCAATATGAACAGAAATCAACTTTAGAATGAATATTTATTCAATTTTAGGCTTAAAACTGGTCAAAAAATGACTTGTAAAAAAATCAGCGTTTTGAACTTCCAAACGCTGATTTTTTTGTTTCGTCAAATATCGACCCAATATGAACAGAAATCAACTTTAGAATGAATATTTATTCAATTTTAGGCTTAAAACTGGTCAAAAAATGACTTGCAAAAAAAATCAGCGTTTTTACTTCCAAACGCTGATTTTTTTGTTTCGTCAAATATCGACCCAATATGAACAGAAATCAACTTTAGAATGAATATTTATTCAATTTTAGGCTTAAAAATGGTCAAAAAATGACTTGCAAAAAAAATCAGAGTTTGAACCTCCAAACTCAAATTTTCCAAACTTAAATTTTTTTTCATCAATTTTTTTTGCTTACATCTTTAAATGGCTCCTGTACATCGGAAACGCAAAATTTGGAAAAAGTCCAAAACAAAAGTTGTTTCTAATGCCAAAACCTTCAATTTGAGCTGGAGAACCGTGATCTACAAAAGTTGAAAAAATTTTGAAAAATCCTCATAATAAGAGGATTTTGACTTAAATTTTTTTTCATCAATTTTTTTTGCTTACATCTTTAAATGGCTCCTGTACATCGGAAACGCAAAATTTAGAAAAAGTCCAAAACAAAAGTTGTTTCTAATGCCAAAACCTTCAATTTGAGCTGGAGAACCGTGATCTACAAAAGTTGAAAAAATTTTGAAAAATCCTCATAATAAGAGGATTTTGACTTAAATTTTTTTTCATCAATTTTTTTGCTAACATCTTTAAATGGCTCCTGTACATCGGAAACGCAAAATTTGGAAAAAGTCCAAAACAAAAGTTGTTTCTAATGCCAAAACCTTCAATTTGAGCTGGAGAACCGTGATCTACAAAAGTTGAAAAAATTTTGAAAAATCCTCATAATAAGAGGATTTTGACTTAAATTTTTTTTCATCAATTTTTTTTGCTAACATCTTTAAATGGCTCCTGTACATCGGAAACGCAAAATTTAGAAAAAGTCCAAAACAAAAGTTGTTTCTAATGCCAAAACCTTCAATTTTTGATCTTCAATTTTTTTTTACATCTTTAAATGGCTCCTGTACATCGAAAACGCAAAATTTGGAAAAAGTCCAAAACAAAAGTTGTTTCTAATGCCAAAACCTTCAATTTGAGCTGGAGAACCGTGATCTACAAAAGTTGAAAAAATTTTGAAAAATCGTTATGTGAGCCCTCATAATAAGAGGATTTTGACTTAAATTTTTTTTCATTGAACCTCCAAACTCTGATTTTTTTGTTTCGTCAAATATCGACCCAATATGAACAGAAATCAACTTTAGAATGAATATTTATTCAATTTTAGGCTTAAAACTGGTCAAAAAATGACATGTAAAAAAATCAGCGTTTTTACTTCCAAACGCTGATTTTTTTGTTTCGTCAAATATCGACCCAATATGAACAGAAATCAACTTTAGAATGAATATTTATTCAATTTTAGGCTTAAAACTGGTCAAAAAATGACTTGCAAAAAAAATCAGAGTTTGAACCTCCAAACTCAAATTTTCCAAACTTAAATTTTTTTTCATCAATTTTTTTTGCTAACATCTTTAAATGGCTCCTGTACATCGAAAACGCAAAATTTAGAAAAAGTCCAAAACAAAAGATATGTTGCTTGCATTGATTTTTTAGAATTTTGTTAATTTTTGATAAAAAAATAAAAAAAAAAAACTAAAAACCTAAAAAAAACTTCTTAATGAAAAAATTTTTTTGAAGAAATTAATGAAATTTCATTTTCTTGTCACTTTGTGATATTCATTCCGTTCATAATATTTCTTAAAAAAACCTAAACCGATACAAAACCGCCAGATTCACTTATCCACAAAATCCCCCCCAAATTGTACAGTTATTAAATCCATCGTTGCCGATCCTGATAAGGCTTGTCATCTTCTGTCAAATTACTCACCTGAAAAGAAAACCTGTGTCTATTTCATTATTTTTTCTATTTTATTACCACTAAAATAATTTAAAACTCAAAAATTTTATAAAAAAAACCCAAAATTCCTTCAAAAATGGCTTTCAACTGGGACTGCCTTGACATCGGCAACGTCGAATTGGAGCATTCGCAAAACTATTTCGATGTACGTCACATTGAGCACGAGAGGTTAGGCGAACAATGCGAAGAATTAATCGAACAAATGATTCCGCATTCCAAACCCATCGCTGTCTTCAAAGGCAAACGTCTCTTCAAATCGAACGAATTCGAAAGTCCTGCTCCAAAGAAAAAACTTGAAGTCAAAAGATCTCAAAGACTTTCGGAAAAATCGAAACCCGTCATGAAAAGGTAAATTTTTTTGTTTACAAATTTTCATTTTTTTAAAAATTTTCATTTTTTCAGCAAATTAAAGACCGCCGCACCGCTCATCAAAAAGAAATCCCTTCCAGAAGTTTCTACAAGACTCTCAACTCGACAATCCGGAGCCGAAAAGCAAATTCCTGTCACTCGAACATCGCGATTGATCCAACATGCCCAAGCTTATGCCGAAAAACGACGTGCGATGCTCGAGCGACACCGCAAAGAGCAAGAAGAAAAAAATAAACCAAAAAAATTTCGCGCTCGATCCGTACCAAAATACATCAAGGAACGCCGAAAACGCTCAACGATCGACGGAAACAAAGAAAATGTTGAAAAATCATGAAAAAATTGCTGACTACAGACGAAAAACGTACTTTTTGATAAATTTTTGATTTTTTGTTAGTATTGAATAAACGTAAAAAATTAAATTTTCTCCTTGGAATGCTCGTCAAAGAGAAAAATGACACAAAAAATAATATTGGTTCGGTAAGTAAAAAGTCAATTAACGAAAATTAAGCTTTTTCAGCTGCCGGCAACTCATTAACTGGCTGAGTTGGTGCAGTTTTCTTCGCGTTTTTTGCCTTGTTGAAGGGATTTACGCTCGCCCGGAATTCCCGAAGTTTTCGCAAAGTCTTAATCTCTTCCTCCTCCTTCTTTTTCTTCTCTTCCATCAACTTGCGATTACGTTCCTCGACGATTTTCCTTCGTTCAGCATCGGATTTGTGGCGATCATCGATCCGAGTAGCGATGGATAACTTAAAGGGCTTTACCTCGGTCGTGCGTTTCTTTTCGGGCAAATTAACCTTAAAAGGCTCCTTTCGAAGGTATTTTGGGACAGTAGCGACAAATTTCTTCACCTCCGGCTTCGGTTGAGGCGCTTGAGGCTTTTTAACGACTTCAGCAACGGATTTTCGAGTAAAAGTCGGAACAAAAGTGCGTTTTTTGGGCTCGGGTTTTTTCTCTTTTTCTACAGCGGGAGCCGTACGACGAGTCGGAGCGACATGAGCTACCGGAGGTTTTGGCTTGGGAGCTACTTTGACGACATTTTTGGCAGTTTCTTCCTTTTTTGGGGCAGTTGTTGTCTTGGCATGAACGAATTTTGGGACAGGACGAGCTTTGAAGGGTTTTACGATGGTTTTTTGTTCCTCCTCTTGCTTTTTCTTCTCTGCCAAGTCCTTTTTGTGTTGATCGTAGACATTGGCGTAATTCATTAAGCGACTTCCGGCAACGGAAGTTAGGATAGTTTGTTTGTGCGAACGCAAAGTCATGCCTTGTGCCGCTTTTTGCATGCTACGAAAGAAAAAATAAAAATAAAGTAAGATAGAAATTCGTTAAAAATGACGTCACGCAAAAAAAAACGAACCTTTTGATTGTTGCTTCAACTTGCTTTTGTAGTTTTTCTTCTCCCGCTGCCTTTTTGTCGTCGACATTTTCCTTGTTTTTTGTCTTTTTGCTCTTTTTTGCCTGTTTCGCCTTCAGTTCTTTGTTCTTGCCCTCAACAATGGACAATTTTTCTGCGGGACAAAAGAAATTCAGGAATTCCCACAAAAAAAATGCCCGTGATAAATTTTTTTTGTTCAGGTCTTCTAAGCGTTCGATTCTTCCTCATGTTGAATTAAAATCGTGATAAATTTTGCAAGTCAATTTTTGAGCAATTTTAAGCTTGAAACTCTGAAGATGATTTAATTTTCGAACAAATAAAATTTTTGATTTTTCAGAATTTGACTTAAAATCGTGATAAATTTTTCAATTTTTAAGCAATTTTAAGCGTGTTCATTCAATTCAATTTTCTCAATTTTCGTCAAATAAAATTTTCCTTCTTCCTCATGTTGAATTAAAATCTGATAAATTTTGCAAGTCAATTTTTGAGCAATTTTAAGCCTGAATAAAAAGTCATTCTGAAGATGATTTCCATATTTCAATTTTCTCAAAAAAATTTTTCACGATTCTTCCTCATGTTGACTTAAAATCTTGATAAATTTTGCAAGTCAATTTTTGAGCAATTTTAAGCTTGAAACTGAATAAAAAGTCATTCTGAAGATGATTTCCATTCATATTTTCTCAATTTTCGAACAAATAAAATTTTTCACGATTCTTCCTCATGTTGACTTAAAATCGTGATAAATTTTTCAATCGTGATAAATTTTTAAATTTTGAGCAATTTTAAGCTTGAAACTGAATAAAAAGTCATTCTGAAGATGATTTCCATTCATATTTTCTCAATTTTCGAACAAATAAAATTTTTCACGATTCTTCCTCATGTTGACTTAAAATCGTGATAAATTTTGCAAGTCAATTTTTGAGCAATTTTAAGCTTGAAACTGAATAAAAAGTCATTCTGAAGATGATTTTTCATATTTTCTCAATTTTCGAACAAATAAAATTTTTCACGATTCTTCCTCATGTTGACTTAAAATCGTGATAAATTTTGCAAGTCAATTTTTGAGCAATTTTAAGCTTGAAACTGAATAAAAAGTCATTCTGAAGATGATTTCCATTCATATTTTCTCAATTTTCGAACAAATAAAATTTTTCACGATTCTTCCTCATGTTGACTTAAAATCGTGATAAATTTTGCAAGTCAATTTTTGAGCAATTTTAAGCTTGAAACTGAATAAAAAGTCATTCTGAAGATGATTTCCATTCATATTTTCTCAATTTTCGAACAAATAAAATTTTTCACGATTCTTCCTCATGTTGACTTAAAATCGTGATAAATTTTGCAAGTCAATTTTTGAGCAATTTTAAGCTTGAAACTGAATAAAAAGTCATTCTGAAGATGATTTCCATTCATATTTTCTCAATTTTCGAACAAATAAAATTTTTCACGATTCTTCCTCATGTTGACTTAAAATCGTGATAAATTTTGCAAGTCAATTTTTGAGCAATTTTAAGCTTGAAACTAAATAAAAAGTCATTCTGAAGATGATTTCCATTCATATTTTCTCAATTTTCGAACAAATAAAATTTTTCACGATTCTTCCTCATGTTGACTTAAAATCGTGATAAATTTTGCAAGTCAATTTTTGAGCAATTTTAAGCTTGAAACTGAATAAAAAGTCATTCTGAAGATGATTTCCATTCATATTTTCTCAATTTTCGAACAAATAAAATTTTTCACGATTCTTCCTCATGTTGACTTAAAATCGTGATAAATTTTGCAAGTCAATTTTTGAGCAATTTTAAGCTTGAAACTGAATAAAAAGTCATTCTGAAGATGATTTCCATTCATATTTTCTCAATTTTCGAACAAATAAAATTTTTCACGATTCTTCCTCATGTTGACTTAAAATCGTGATAAATTTTGCAAGTCAATTTTTGAGCAATTTTAAGCTTGAAACTGAATAAAAAGTCATTCTGAAGATGATTTCCATTCATATTTTCTCAATTTTCGAACAAATAAAATTTTTCACGATTCTTCCTCATGTTGACTTAAAATCGTGATAAATTTTGCAAGTCAATTTTTGAGCAATTTTAAGCTTGAAACTGAATAAAAAGTCATTCTGAAGATGATTTCCATTCATATTTTCTCAATTTTCGAACAAATAAAATTTTTCACGATTCTTCCTCATGTTGACTTAAAATCGTGATAAATTTTGCAAGTCAATTTTTGAGCAATTTTAAGCTTGAAACTGAATAAAAAGTCATTCTGAAGATGATTTCCATTCATATTTTCTCAATTTTCGAACAAATAAAATTTTTCACGATTCTTCCTCATGTTGACTTAAAATCGTGATAAATTTTGCAAGTCAATTTTTGAGCAATTTTAAGCTTGAAACTGAATAAAAAGTCATTCTGAAGATGATTTCCATTCATATTTTCTCAATTTTCGAACAAATAAAATTTTTCACGATTCTTCCTCATGTTGACTTAAAATCGTGATAAATTTTGCAAGTCAATTTTTGAGCAATTTTAAGCTTGAAACTGAATAAAAAGTCATTCTGAAGATGATTTCCATTCATATTTTCTCAATTTTCGAACAAATAAAATTTTTCACGATTCTTCCTCATGTTGACTTAAAATCGTGATAAATTTTGCAAGTCAATTTTTGAGCAATTTTAAGCTTGAAACTGAATAAAAAGTCATTCTGAAGATGATTTCCATTCATATTTTCTCAATTTTCGAACAAATAAAATTTTTCACGATTCTTCCTCATGTTGACTTAAAATCGTGATAAATTTTGCAAGTCAATTTTTGAGCAATTTTAAGCTTGAAACTGAATAAAAAGTCATTCTGAAGATGATTTCCATTCATATTTTCTCAATTTTCGAACAAATAAAATTTTTCACGATTCTTCCTCATGTTGACTTAAAATCGTGATAAATTTTGCAAGTCAATTTTTGAGCAATTTTAAGCTTGAAACTGAATAAAAAGTCATTCTGAAGATGATTTCCATTCATATTTTCTCAATTTTCGAACAAATAAAATTTTTCACGATTCTTCCTCATGTTGACTTAAAATCGTGATAAATTTTGCAAGTCAATTTTTGAGCAATTTTAAGCTTGAAACTGAATAAAAAGTCATTCTGAAGATGATTTCCATTCATATTTTCTCAATTTTCGAACAAATAAAATTTTTCACGATTCTTCCTCATGTTGACTTAAAATCGTGATAAATTTTGCAAGTCAATTTTTGAGCAATTTTAAGCTTGAAACTGAATAAAAAGTCATTCTGAAGATGATTTCCATTCATATTTTCTCAATTTTCGAACAAATAAAATTTTTCACGATTCTTCCTCATGTTGAATTAAAATCGTGATAAATTTTGCAAGTCAATTTTTGAGCAATTTTAAGCTTGAAACTGAATAAAAAGTCATTCTGAAGATGATTTCCATTCATATTTTCTCAATTTTCGAACAAATAAAATTTTTCACGATTCTTCCTCATGCTGAATTAAAAATAATTTTAAGCTTAAAAATCATCAAATATGCTTGCAAAGTCATAATTGCGTATTTTTTACGTATTTTTTTTATTTTTTGAATTAAAACCTTATGAAACATTAAATAATTATAAAAGAATTTTTTCGAAAAAATTTTCTAAAATTTCGAATTTATTAAAATTTTTCTTAAAGAAATTTTTGAATTTAAAAACATTTTTTTTTACAAAATACTCGACTTAAAAAAATTTTTTGTTTTTCTAAATTCTTACAAAAATTTATTAGTATCAAAATTAAATTCTAAATAAAAATTGAACTAAATTTTTTTTTTTAAGATTTTGTCATGAATTTGTTGAAAAATAAGTTCATAATATTGTCTACTTTTTTCTAATTTAATTTTTTTTTTGAATTTTAGGACCCCCATTTTTTTGACACGCCACTGTCATCTCTTCAACAAAAATCAAAACAAACATTCCTTCGTCAAATTAACCGCTAAAAAACAGAAAAATGACCGATTTTGACGATTCTTTCGACACAGCATTAGCTTCTTTGGATCTCCCGCCGCCCGCAAAACTTTCAGCCGTCGTCGAAACCCCTTCGGAAGACGTTTCTTTGTCACAAACTGCCACAAAAAAGGTCCTCAAACAAAATTGCGTGCTCGTGAATCCAAAACAACGCGGAAATCCCATCCTCAAATCCATCACAAACGTCGCTTGGGAATGGGACGACATCGTCCCCGACTACATTGTGGGCTCTACAACTTGTATCCTGTACTTATCCTTAAAATATCACAATTTAAATCCGGATTACATTCATCAACGCTTAAAATCTCTCGGAAAAATGTTCGAATTACGGATTTTGCTTGTCCAAGTCGACGTCAAAGAGCCACATAATGCGTTAAAAACCCTCACACGAATTTGTTTATTGGCTAATTTGACGTTAATTCTCGCCTGGAGCTTCGAGGAAGCCGGAAATATTGTTGAAACGTACAAAATGTATGAAAATAAGCCGCCTGATATGATAATGGAGAAGAGCGAGGACGATCCGCATACGAGATTATGTGTCGCTTTAACGAATATCAAGCCTGTGAATAAGACAGATGCGATGACATTGCTCGCTAACTTCGGTACATTGGAAAATTTGATAAACAGCAGTGAGGAAAAGTTGGGCAGTGTCTCGGGTTTGGGTCCGAGAAAAGTTTCAAAGTTGTTTAAAACGCTAAATGAGCCTTTTTTGAAATAAATTTCCCCGATTTTTTGCGTTAAATCTTCAAAAATTGTTTTATTTGAATTTTTCGCGGGTCATTTCACGGGATTTTCAGCTTAGAATCCGCCGCTTCCGCCCCAGCTGGCACCGGGAGCAGCAGCTGCAGTCTCCTCGTTCCAGTCCTCGACGACGGGAGCATTTGTCGAGACAGCGGGAACTTCAGCTTCATCGGCCCAGTTCTCCGTAACTTCGGCAATTGGTTCGTCGCCCATGTACGGCGCGGCATCCTTGACCGGAGCAACAGCTTCCTTGGCAGCAGCTTCGTCCTTTTCAGCTTCCTCGGGTTCGCGGTAGAAGAACAAGTCGGGCATGACGTCCCATTTTTGTTCGCGCGAAATTTTTCCACGGAGACGCAAGACTTCGCGTGCCAACAACCACCACATCAAGCCAATGGAGTAGGGAGACTTGGTGTTGCATGGAATTGCAATGTCGACGTACTTCAAGGGCGAATCTGTGTTGCAGAAAGCAATGACGGGGATGTTGACGTAAGAAGCTTCGGTCACGGGTTGATGATCCGTCAAGGGATCCGTGACGATCAAGAGACGAGGTTCACGGAAAGTGCCTTGAATTTGATTGGTGAAGGCACCGGGAGTGAAACGACCGGCAATTGGCGTGGCTCCGGTGTAATGAGCGTATTTCAAGACGGCACGTTGACCATATGAACGAGAAGAAATAGCAAAGACCTAAAAGAAAAATTTTAATTAACAAAAAAATTTGAAAAAAAAAAAATTTTTTTTTTTTTTTGATGACAAAAATTTCAGTTTTAAAGTTGGCATCAAGAAAATTTCAGCCCCGAAAGATGATAAAAAAATGTCATCATAAAAAAAAATTTTTAAACGATTTTTTTCGTGAAACGCACCTCTCCGGGTTGTTCGATGGCGACAATGGCACGTGCAGCCAAGAGAATTTTCTCCCAGGTGCGTCCCAAGTTGATGATGTGAACACCATCTTGACGACGCTTGAACACGTATTGTTCCATTTGGAAGTTGACGTTTTCAGAACCCCAATGGGTTGTTGCGACTAACATTTTTGTAGCATCTTCTTCTTTGAAGGCCAAGATATCTAGTCCTCCCGACATCGTACGTCGATTTTTTTCAATAAGAGTAACGGATTAACCTGCAAAAAAACATGAAAAATCAAAAAATTAATAAGTCTCGTACGTGTGTCGATACACAGAAAATGGCGAGTTCACGTGGCCCAACAATTTTTCTCGAATTTTCATGGAAATGATGCTTTTTTGAATGAATTTTCATGTTACGCGGGTGTCACGTGTTGTTTTGAGACATTTTCTGTGATTTTTTGACATTTTTTTGCCTTAAAAATAGGAAAAATAAGGGAAAAATTTGTACTCACGTTTAATGCCACTTGGGAGTTGATTGGAAAAGAAAGAAACGTCAAACGCGCGTAACCTCGTAACCTACGTAAGTGTAAATGAGGGTGACCAGATGTTTCAGAAGTCAAGTTTCAACCAATTTTTGATCGATTTCAAAGCTAAAAGTTAATAAATATTCATTCTAAAGTTGATTTCCATTGATATCTGATCAATTTTTGATCAAATAAAAAAAAGTACGATTTTATCATATGAGGAGCAAAAATCGTACTTTTTTTCTCAAGTCAATTTTCAACCAATTTTTGATGGGTTTCAAAGCTAAAAGTTAATAAATATGCATTCTAAAGTTGATTTCCATTGATATCTGATCAATTTTTGATCAAATAAAAAAAAGTACGATTTTATCATATGAGGAGCAAAAATCGTACTTTTTTTCTCAAGTCAATTTTCAACCAATTTTTGATGGATTTCAAAGCTAAAAGTTAATAAATATGCATTCTAAAGTTGATTTCCATTGATATCTGATAAATTTTTGATCAAATAAAAAAAAGTACGATTTTACCATATGAGGAGCAAAAATCGTACTTTTTTTCTCAAGTCAATTTTCAACCAATTTTTGATGGGTTTCAAAGCTAAAAGTTAATAAATATGCATTCTAAAGTTGATTTCCATTGATATCTGATCAATTTTTGATCAAATAAAAAAAAGTACGATTTTATCATATGAGGAGCAAAAATCGTACTTTTTTTCTCAAGTCAATTTTCAACCAATTTTTGATGGGTTTCAAAGCTAAAAGTTAATAAATATGCATTCTAAAGTTGATTTCCATTGATATCTGATCAATTTTTGATCAAATAAAAAAAAGTACGATTTTATCATATGAGGAGCAAAAATCGTACTTTTTTTCTCAAGTCAATTTTCAACCAATTTTTGATGGGTTTCAAAGCTAAAAGTTAATAAATATGCATTCTAAAGTTGATTTCCATTGATATCTGATCAATTTTTGATCAAATAAAAAAAAGTACGATTTTACCATATGAGGAGCAAAAATCGTACTTTTTTTCTCAAGTCAATTTTCAACCAATTTTTGATGGGTTTCAAAGCTAAAAGTTAATAAATATGCATTCTAAAGTTGATTTCCATTGATATCTGATCAATTTTTGATCAAATAAAAAAAAGTACGATTTTATCATATGAGGAGCAAAAATCGTACTTTTTTTCTCAAGTCAATTTTCAACCAATTTTTGATGGGTTTCAAAGCTAAAAGTTAATAAATATGCATTCTAAAGTTGATTTCCATTGATATCTGATCAATTTTTGATGAAATAAAAAAAAGTACGATTTTTTCATATAAGGAGCAAAAATCGTACTTTTTTTCTCAAGTCAATTTTCAACCAATTTTTGATGGGTTTCAAAGCTAAAAGTTAATAAATATGCATTCTAAAGTTGATTTCCATTGATATCTGATCAATTTTTGATCAAATAAAAAAAAGTACGATCTGTCACTTTTCAACCAATTTTTGATGGGTTTCAAAGCTAAAAATTAATAAATATTCATTCTAAAGTTGATTTCCATTGATATCTGAAATTTTTGATCAAATACGATTTTATCATATGAGGAGCAAAAATCGTACTTTTTTTCTCAAGTCAATTTTCAACCAATTTTTGATGGGTTTCAAAGCTAAAAGTTAATAAATATGCATTCTAAAGTTGATTTCCATTGATATCTGATCAATTTTTGATCAAATAAAAAAAAAAGTACGATTTTATCATATGAGGAGCAAAAATCGTACTTTTTTTCTCAAGTCAATTTTCAACCAATTTTTGATGGGTTTCAAAGCTAAAAATTAATAAATATGCATTCTAAAGTTGATTTCCATTGATATCTGATCAATTTTTGATCAAATAAAAAAAAGTACGATTTTATCATATGAGGAGCAAAAATCGTACTTTTTTTCTCAAGTCAATTTTCAACCAATTTTTGATGGGTTTCAAAGCTAAAAGTTAATAAATATGCATTCTAAAGTTGATTTCCATTGATATCTGATCAATTTTTGATCAAATAAAAAAAACAACGATTTTATCATATGAGGAGCAAAAATCGTTGTTTTTTCTCAAGTCAATTTTTAACCAATTTTTGATGGGTTTCAAAGGTAAAAATTAATAAATATGCATTCTAAAGTTGATTTCCATTGATATCTGATCGATTTTTGATCAAATAAAAAAAAGTACGATTTTATCATATGAGGAGCAAAAATCGTACTTTTTTTCTCAAGTCAATTTTCAACCAACTTTTGATGGGTTTCAAAGCTAAAATTTAATAAATATGCATTCTAAAGTTAATTTGCATTGATATCTGATCAATTTTTGATCAAATAAAAAAAAGTACGATTTTATCATATGAGGAGCAAAAATCGTACTTTTTTTCTCAAGCCAATTTTCAACCAATTTTTGATAGATTTCAAAGCTAAAATTAAATAAATATTTATTCTAAAGATGATTTCATTCAAAATGTCCTTGATTTTTGAAGAAATAAAAAAATCTGTCCCAATTCATTGTGAAAATTTTGTTCATCCTAATGATAGAGATAACAAAATCGCCATTGCTAATTCATTCGAAATTTTAGTTGAATTAGCAATGGCGATTTTAATCACTTTAATTCGTCCCACTTTTAATGACAACAAAAATAAATACAAAATTTTCCGAAACTTTATTCGATTTTTGGGCATTTTGTGCGTCAATTAGGGCGAAAAGCGCTCGTGCCTCGCCGCCGCCATGGAAATCTTCACCAAATACACATGCGTAAATTGCCAGGAGGAGATTACTGGCATCGGAATCTTGTGTCACGAATGCACCGACGAATACACGTCTTGTCTCGCCTGCTTCTCGTCGGGCGCGGAAACAGGCTCGCACCGCAACTCGCATTCCTACAAATTCATCGATACGGGTACGTTGTCGATCTTTCGCGGCAAGAACGGATGGTCGGCAAAGGAGGAGTTGCACTTGCTGGATGCCATCGAGCAATATGGCTACGGAAATTGGCAGGATATCAGCAAGCACATCGAGACAAAGTCCCCCGAAGATGCCAAAGAGGAGTATATCAGTAAATTTTTGCACGGCACTATCGGGCGACATACATGGGGACCCGAATTCGAGAACCGTCCCGTACTGAAAGACCATACACGAGCAAGTGACACGACGCAAATCGCGCGTTCGCAAACGGAAAAGTTGCCGCCTTTGGATATTTTGCCGGACGAGGCGCAGCAACTGGGCTATTTGCCGCATCGCGAAGACTTTGAAGTCGAATATGACGCAGCGGCGGAGAAAATTGTCTCGAATTTGCTCATTACGCCGGATGACGAAGACGTCGATTTGCTTGTGAAACTCACGCAAATTCACATGTACACGCGACGACTGAAGGAACGGGCGCGTCGCAAGAAACTCGTGCGCGATTATCAGTTGGCGGCGCAATTTTTCCGCGGCTCAAATGCAGCATCGCGTCGTTCCAGTAACAAATCCTCCAAGGAGCAAAAGGATTTTCGCGATCGTTTCCGTGTTTTTGCCCAATTTTACACAAGTTCGCAATACGAACGCCTTTTATACAGTCTCGAGGGCGAACGAACTCTCCGAAATCGCTTGCAGGAGCTCACACGTTACCGCAAAAGTGGTCTCACGAAAATCGACGAATGCATTTATTACGAACAACAGATGGCGCTGCAGCAAAAAGCAAATCCCGCACGTAGCGACATCTCGCATCTCGACGCGAAACAAACGACGGAACGTTTGGCGCTGCTGCATCAACTTTCGCAACAAAATAAAAACAAACATGGCGAAAATAACGGCGAATTGCATCACAACAACAACAATTCCGATGAATTTGCGTCGAAGGAGCTGCAAGATGTCGTCAACCAGACACGGCGACAACTTTTGAACGCCAACGAAATGCAAATTTGCTCGATAACGAACAATCCGCCGCCGAATTACATCACGTGCAAAGCCGTCATGCTTGCCAGTGGCGCGCAACGGTACCAACAACCCTCGAACGCGTCAGAAAAAATGATGAAAAATTACTTTTCCAAATGCGGATGGCTGCAATAACTCAAAAAAAAAATGTTAACCTCTAACGGGCATCGATTAGATTTTATTGAAACGCTGGGATTGAAGACTTTTATTTTTATTACCTTAAAAAAAAATATGCGCTCTTGTGAATTTATTGTAACCTGAAAAAAAAAATAAAAAAAATAATTCGTGATAAAAAAAATATTTTTAAAATTTTTAGACATTGATTTTTTTTATTTATTTCGTTTTCTGAATTTTTGTTCTTATTTTTTGCAACACTTAATTTTTTTGTGAATTTTTTTCTTTTGTTACGGTAGCATTTTATGGAAGATTTTATTTTTTTTTTTTTATTTAAAACGTGTTTTGCTCTTAAATACATTTTTTTTATAAATAATTAATTAATTAATTCTTATCGTACCGTGCAAAAGTTTGCTGGTTTTACGTTTAATGAAGTTGTTGTTGTTGTCTTAATAAATATTTTTTTATAGCAGTTTCGGTTTTTTTTGTTTGATCAAAGCTATCAACGAATTTTCCGGTGTTTTTTTATATTAATAATTATTATTAATTTTTTTTTTAATAAACAATAACAATTTATACATCTTTGGTGGTATATTTGCTTTAACTATTAGAATTTGATAGATTTAGTAGATAAATTTGATAAATTAATAAAATAGGAAAAATTAGTGATTGTTTAGTTTGTTCGATAGTTTGAGAGATTTGAGCATGATTTTTTACTTTATTTGTTTTTTTTAAGTAAATTAGGAAAAAATGTTTCAAATTTAATTTATTTTATTAAGAGATAGATTAAATTTAAATTTTGATTAAATTAAAAATTGAATAAAATTAATTAATTAAATTGAAAATTTATTTTACTAAAAATTTAACAATTTAAATAGATTTTTTTTAAAGTTTTTTATTTAATTTTATTTAGGTAGAATAAAAACTAATAAAATTAGTTTAATGATTAATTAATTAAAAATTATTAAATAATTAATAATTAATTTAAATAATAATTTAAAAAATACAAAAAATAAACTGTTACCATAAAAATAAATTTTTGTATATTTTTTTAAATTAAATTAAATTAATTTTAAAAAAATAATTAATTATATTAAAATTTTTTTAAATTTAATTTAAATTTTAAATTTAATCTAAATTTTTAATTTATTAATTTTTATATATTTTATATAAAAAAAATAATTTAATTAAAGAAAATTTAATTTTTTTTAACTTTTGAATAATTTATCAATAAATAATTTATTTTTAAGATATTTATTTTATTTTTAAAATTATTTTCATTAATTATTTTTTATTTCGAGGATTTAAAAAAATATTTTGTTTTTTCTAAATTATTTTTTGGTCTGAAATTATTTAATAAATAAATATTAGATATTTAGAAATTAATTAATAAAAGAAATAAAACTAAAAAAATTGAAGAAAATTATTTTTTAAATTTAATTCTTAATTAATAAAAAATTCTTGAATTAAAATATGAAACATTTTTCCTAATTTTTTTAATTTGTTGAATAAAATTAAATTAATCATTAATTTACTAACAATTAATAATTTTTTTGTATGTATTATTTTTTTTTGATGTTTTTTTGTTGAATATTTTTGTTGAATGGTGTTAACGCTATCTAATAAAAATATAATTTTTGTTGTTTCTCTGTTATTTTTTTTTCTTAAATAAATAATATTTTTTTCTTTTTAACAAATATTTGTAGTGTGATTAGAATGTGTTTATTACTTTCTTTGTGGGTTGTTGCTTGCTTGCTTTCGGTTTCTACAATTATTATTTAATCATTTTTTATTATTTTTCATTTTACAATCATTATTTTTTGTGTTTTTTTTTATTATAAAGTCTTGATAAATGGTTGGAATTATTTTATTATTATTGATGGGATATTTTTTTTAAATATTATTAACATTTTTTTTCGTTCACGTTTATGTATGACGGAGCGAGCATCCAAAAAATAATTATTAGATTTTTTTTTTAAATATTAAAAAAATATTATTTTTAATTATTAATTTAATAAAATTTAATTATTTAAAAAATTATTTAATAAATTTAATATTTAATTTAATTATATTTAATTAACTTAATTAATTAATTTAATTAAATTTATATTAAATTTAATTAATTTAATTTATTAATATTAATTCATTTAATTAAATTAAATTAATAATTAAACTTTTAATTTTTTAATTAAATTATTTTTTTAAATATTATAAATAATTTAAAATATTAAACAAAAAATGCTCGCTTTTTAATAATATTTTTTTAAAAATTAATAATCATTTAGAATCTCAAGAAACACGAAATTTCGTTCACATCGATTATACATTTTTTTTTTCAACATCTTTCAACATTTTCTTAATAATAATTAATTAATAAATAGGAAAATTCTCAGAAAATTCAAAAATTTTTGTACGATGAAGGAAGATTAGATGAAACAACGAATTTTATAAATATATTTTTTTTTTGCTTTAGAATTGTTCTTTAAATTAATTATTTATTATTTTTTTTCATAATAATAATTAATAATATTACTTCAGAAAAATTGAATCCTAATCTACTGGCAAGTAATTATTATTTTTTTTTTTATGTATAAGGAAAATTTTTATTTTTTCAATGTCTGATGGGCTCCTTTTCTTTATATAATATAATTTAATATATAATTAATAATAATAATAATAATGTATATTTAGTTTTGTCTTTTCTTGTGTGTGTTTCATTCTTCTTTCTAACTAACATTAAATTATTTTCTATAAACTATCATTTAGGATTTTTTTTAGGTTTCTGTTATTTTTTTGTGATTTTTTTAATAGTTTATTTTTTTTTCTTAAATATTTAATTAGAATATGATGCAATATTAATCATTTGTTTTTTTTTTGTAAATTTTAAATTTTATATATATATATTTTTTTTTTATTATTTAACCACTTACCACAAAATGGAGTTACTGTTACATTTTTTTCTCGTGAGTTTATATATAATTTTATTTATTATTAAAACTTTTTTTTAAAGGGCGCGTGTTTCCATTTAATTAATTCTTTTTTTTAATACAGGAAAAAAAGGACGTGTTGGATACACTTGGATACAATTTTTTTTTTCAGTTTTCGGATCAAGAATCGTCGTCAGTTCCTTAAATATGGGATAATTATTCCTTAACTAAGGGTAAACGTTGTAAAATTTGTGTCTAAAACGCATTCAGGTGAACTCATGAGAAACGAAGATGAGGACAATAATTGTTCAGCCACTTTGTAAAAATGTCAAAATTAGGAAAATTATGCAAAAAGCCCATAGAAGGAACCAACAAAGTCCAGATCTCGATTTTTTATGTGATTTTTTTTTTAAATATAGGCCTAAATATCCATCATCATCCAACTAATTTTTTCATTCAAGCGTGTTTTACTACAAAAAATTCCCTTGTTTCGTTTTCCATGTTGTTGTTGTTGTTGTAGTTGATGTTTTTGATGTTGTTCTTGTAAATTGAGTTAATTTTCCTATAAATGATTTTTCTGACACTTTTTGCTTTTGTTTTATTCACTTGCGTGAGGAATAAAACGTTTTGTATAATAATAATCTACCATCTCTTATATAACTAAAGATAATAATTCTTTTCTACTATTTACCCCTTTTTATAAATTTTTTATTTGAAAGCGTATGATTTCTCGTGTTTCACTTTTTTTTTAGTTTGTAACATTTTTTCTTACATTTTTATTAATTTAACGTTAATTTTTTTTTTTAATAATAATGTATAATAATAATTATTCTGTATTGTTTGGTTTGTTAACTTCTTTATAAAACGGTTTCCATTTCAGCAATTTCTGTCTTGTAAGACCTAAAAATTTAAAATTTAATTAGTTTTTTTTAATAAATAAATAAATATTATTTTTTAATTAATTTAATTAATTTTTAATTTTTTTTCATTAAAAATGAATTATAAAAAAAAATTCAAAAGCATTTATAATTATTTTATTTTTTAATTTTTTAAAAATTAATTTACAAAATTTTTATTTAATTATAATAGGAAAAAATTTTCAAAAAAAAAAGATTTTTTTTCAAATTTTTATTTTTTTAAATATTAACTTATTATTTAAAAAAAAATAAATAAATAAAAAAAATCTTAACTAATTTAATTTATTTTAAGAATTTTATTAAATCGAGATTTAATAATTTTTGCAATACTATTTTTTATTATTTTTTAAATAAACTAATTATAAATGCTTTTGAATTATTTTTTTATAATTCATTTTTAATGAACAAAAATTAATAATAATTCACTTTAAAAATTCAATTTCAGTTTTGAAATCTATTAAATATGAAATCTATATTAAATAAAAAAATAAAGTAATATAATAATAATTATGAAGAATTATATTTCAATTTAATAAGTTTTGCAGAAATAAGGAAAAAATTTAATTAATTTTTCAATTAAATGGAGACAAAAAAAAATAATTTAATTTAATAGTTAAATTATCTTTACAGTAGAAAAATATCGAAATTTTATTTAAGGAATAAATAAAAATTAAAAATTATTTTTTTAAAATAAAAAAAGTTAAATATTTTTTTTAATTTTAAAGATTTTTAATCATTAATTTAATAAAATAAATTAATAGTTTTAAATATTAAAAAAAATAATTAAATTCATTAAAAAATTAAAAATTAAAAAAAAAATATTTTAATACAAATTAATTAATTATTTTAATTTTTAATTAATTAATATAATTTCAGAAATTGATATTTTTTATTATTTTATTTTTCATTTTTTTTCCTTCATTTTTTTTAACTAAATAAAACTCTTGAGATTTTTAAAACGAAAGTTTAAAAAAAATTACTTATAAAATAAATAAATTTATTAAATAATAAAAATAAATAAATAAAATATTTAAAAAAAAAATAATCTTTTTAAAAAGTTTTTGATGAATTCTTCGGATTTTAAAAAAAAATCTTTTAACGAAATTTTAGAAAAAATTAAAAATTACTCACCATCTATGCAAATCCTGTGCACTTCCGCCGATACTCAAGTTATTCAGCAACTGCCGATGATGCAAGTTATGGCGGTGCGTCGACTCGATCAGATCTGACGTCGAAACGATGCGAACTTGTGGCGCCTTCACGCCATGCTGATCCATCGTCTTCTCCAGCTGCCGGATCCGAAGTCGCGCCATATCCAGTTCATGCTTCACCTTCCACAAATGCGTATCGCAAATCGGGTCCTTGCATTTGTGCTGCTTGAGAATTTCGGTGGCTTCAAAGACGGCGCCGCGGAACGTCAACGACTTGCCCATGGACAACGATATGAGGGCACAGCAACCGCCGCGATCCGATTTTGCCAGTCGTTTGCGGAAATACTTGAAGTAAAGATGCTCGAGAAGCAGCAAGAGCGCCGCAAGCAAAATGCCCGCCATGAGGAGCAAGAAAGCGGATAAAAACTGTTCGAGAGCGAGTGGATCGGAAGACTTGTGTTCTTGTTTGCCGGGTCGACAAGTGCCGGTCATCCAGTAGCGACGCAAGCGTTCGAGATCGCCGTTTGCGCGAAACTCCAAAATCCATTTGTTGAACATCCCGACGTACTTTGAGTTGCGACTGAATGCCAAGCCGTATCCCTAAAACCCGAAAAATCTCAAATTTCTCAAAAAATCTCACGAAAAAACGACAAAAACTCACCGTCATCGCATACCATTGACCGACAGTAAGAAGACGACAATCCTCATCTTGTTGCACCAAATAGTCGAGAACCGTGCCGTCGTAGATAAAAGCATCCAATTTGCCATTCAGAACGCTGGCAACTCCTTCCGCAACGCTAGATCGATTAAAACTACAAAAAAAATCACATAAATTTAATTTTTCGCATAAATTTGTCACTTTTTCTACTCACTCTTTCATGTAATAATGCATCTCCTTGAAATATTTGGCAATTGTCGAGTCGGTGTGACTATAGGGAATCGTGCCAAATTTTACGCTCGGTTTCTGGCTGTAGGGGCGTGAGAGTCGACTGTCATCCAAACCGGTAAACTCGTGAAATTCCTCGCGCGTTATCATGAAAGCTGCTAAGTTGGCAGTGTAAATAGCCAAAAATACCACAGCGAACATCGCCCAAACGTTGGTCATGAAGCGCGATGTGAAACCACGTGGGGAATCTACATGAACCGCAGCCTAAAATTAAATTAATTAAAATTAAATAAAAAAAATTGTTGATAAAAGTTTTCACTTGGAGCAATTTTTTTGAAAATTTCAACAACCACGTGACTGAATTTTTGTGAAAAATTCAAAATAATTCAAATCAAATAATTTTTTTCTTAAAAATTTTTAAAAAAATTGAAATTTTGTTAACCACGTGACTAATTTTTTCAAAAAAATTCAATTAAAATATTGAAAAATTGAAAAATATTTGAAAATTGAAATTTAATGAAAAATTTTTGAAACTTGAAATTTAATGAAAAATTTTTGAAACTTGAAATATCATGAAAAATATTTGAAATTTAATAATTTTTGAAACTTGAAATTTAATGAAAAATTTTTGAAACTTGAAATTAATTGAAAAATTTAAAAAATTTTTAAATTTGATAATTTTTAAGCCTTGAAATTTAATGAAAAATTTTTGAAACTTCAAATTAATTGAAAAATTTTTGAAACTTGAATTTTTTTAAAATTTTTAAAAAATTGAACTTTTGAAAAATTTGAAAATTTTTTGAAATTTGAAATTTAATGAAAAATTTTTGAAACTTGACTTATTTTTTCTTCAAAATTCAATAAAAATAAAACTTGAAATTTTATGAAAAATTTTTTGAAACTTGAAATATAAAAATTAAACTTTTCAACCACGTTTTTTTTTGAAAATTCAATAAAAAATTTTTGAATTTTTGAAAATTTAATGAAAAATTTTTGAAACTTGAAATATTATGAAAAATTTGAAAATTTTTGAAATTTGAAAAATTTTTGAAACTTGAAATATTATGAAAAATTTTAAAATTTGAAACTTGAAATTTAATGAAAAATTTTTGAAACTTGAAATATTTTGAAAAAATTTTGAAATTATTAACCACGTGATCAACTTTTTATCAAAATTTAGCAAAAAAAAATTCTTACCTGAAAGAGAACCGCCCACACCAACCAATAAGTCCTGAAAAGCGAAAACTTGTGCGGCGTATCCGAGGCTTTCGGCATCGAAAATTTCATGTTAAACCCGCTCGGCGACAACCATTCAAACAAGAAAATCATGAAAGTAGCTGCCTGAATCGCCACAATTCCAACCAACATCCACGACGCCGTGTCAAAAGGCTCCAAAAATGCCGTCGGCGAAATAATTCCCGTGCGTTTCGCAACGACAATCGCCATTCCCGTCTCCATAAACGGCACACTAAAGTCAACAACAGCTTCTCGTTCGGCATTTATCATCAACGACGTAAGTACCATGTCAGTTTTTCGATTCATTAGTTCATTAATCAAGCCATTCCATTTCCCATTTTCGAGAGTTCCCCATCTTCCGTCTTCAACGCGGACCAGTTCGTAGGTGAAACCGAGCGCATCTGCGAATTTTTCCAACAAATCGATGCAAAAACCGCTGCAACACTGGAAAAACGAGCCATTTTTCGCCGCTTGGCCCACATCGATGTCGGCAATTTCGTGATCGGAAGCGATGCGACACAAAATCCCGCGATCCATGAGACATTTTCCCGAAACGGGATCTGCGGGCGAGAGATTTATGTATGGCGCTTCTTCCAAAAACGTGATTTTCAAGTGAAATTTCTCGGGGACGCCTTGCGGAGGGGCATGAGAATTTCCGGGCCAGGCAATGTCGCGAATGTCGAGTTGTTGCTGTTGCGGGACCCAAGACTTCCAAACGCCAATTTCCTCCCAAACGAGCGTTTTGCTGTTAATCGACGGGCGTAAATTCATGATTTTCAGTTCGGCAGATTTTAAATCGCCATCTCCGGTGAATTCGATGTTCGGCTTGTTGATGTCGTTCTCGATCGAGACATTTCGCAAGTAGCGGAAAAATTGTTCGCCGTTATCCCATCGACCGCGTCCCTGATCTTCGCACGACAACTGATGCGTGCTGAGGTCGCGATTTGTGTTCGCGGGATCGTTCAGGAAGGCTTCGACGCCAAATGCGTAAACTTTGATGCCGTTTCCGATCTCGTTGATTAAAGCACTGCTCGAGGTGTCGAAATGCACGCCTAACATGCCGACGGGAAATTGCGGCGGCGGTTGCGTATTTTCGATGACAGATTGCGTCACGACCCACACATAATTTTCGCCCGTGATTTTGAGTTCGGCCGCTGTGGCGAGAATTCGGGATGCCTCTTCCTTCGTCGAATACAGGAGCATGACGCGCGCTTCGCTGTTCACCAATTCGATTAAGTCGCTGGGACGTGTGACGATAATCGAATTGAGGATCGTGAATTTGAAATGATCCTGAAAAAAAAAAATTTTTTTTTTTTAATTTTAATTTTTTTTTTAGAAATTTTTTTTTTACCTGTACAGCAGCCACTCGTTCGCGCACCGCCTGCACAAAATCGTCGTGCCCCGCAATCTGTGACGTAACTACAGAAAACTGATGCCATTTGTAACGTTCGAGAATGGCCAACATAGCAGCGGATTGATGCTCTATGCTGGGTGCCATCTGCAGTTGCATCGTAGATTGCGAGGCTCTTCGTTCGAGTCCAGAGTTGTCGGCGTTCCAGGAGATGACGGGAATGCCCAAGTAACCAGCAAGTTGCAAAAAGTATTGGGCGCTGGCAGTGGAGCGACCGTACTGCTCGTAGTTCATCATGTAGAGGATTGATGAGACATTGGCGTGTAAAAATTCCTTACAGAGTGTGTTTAAAATAGCTGAAAAAAATTAATTAAATTAAATTTTTAATTATTTTTTTTAATTAAAATTATTTTTTTTAAATTAAATTAATATTTAAAATTTAAAAAAAAATTAAATTGATTTTTTTTAATTATTTTTTTTTTTATTCAAGTCAATTTTGGAAAACTTTTGTAAATTTAATAAAAAAAATTGTATTTTAATTTTTTTTATATATTTTTAATTTTAATTTTATCGTTATTTAAATTATTTTTCATTCTGTTTTTTCAAATCAAATAATAATTTTTTTAATTTTTTTGATCTTTTTAAATTTTATTTTTTTTTTTAATTTTAAATGATATAAAAAATAATAATTATTATTAAAAGATTAAAGTTTTGTTCAAAAATAATTTAAAACAATTAAAATAACAATTAACACAAAAAATTGTAAATTAAAAAAATTAATTAATTAATTAAAAAATTGAATTTGTGAGATTTTTTTTTAAATTTGGCAGAAGTCAAGAACAATTTAATTATTATTCAATTATTTAATTTAATTTTTTATCTTAAAACAAATTATTTAAAATTTATTATTTTTCTTTGAACAAAATTTTAATATATAATTTTTTATAAATAAATATTTATTTATTTTAATTTTTATTTTAAATTTGTATAATTAATTTAATTTATTCATTTATTTAAATTAACTCTTTTTTTTTATATAAATCTTGAACATTTAATTCAATTTTAAATTTTAAAGAAATAATTTAAATGAAAATTTAAAAAAAAATTTGTGACATAAAATTTTTTTATCAATTTCTTTAAATAATTAAATTCGTAGGTACAGAAAAATTTTATTAAATAATTTAAAAAAAAACAAATCTTCTTTGTCTTCCCATTTCTTAATAAAAATTGTACGACGCAAAAAAACGGAAATTCTTTCTATATAATTTGAAACTTTCATTTCTAATATTTTTTTATTTTTTTCTCATTGAGAAAATTTTTTCGCCATCGAGTAATTTAATATTTTAATATTAATATTTAATATTAAATTGTAAGTTTTGATAAAAAGTGTATTTAAAAAAAAATTAAATAATTTAATTTTAAAATAAAATAAATATTTTTATTAAAAAAAAATCAGAATTATAACACTTTCAATTGAAAAAATTTTTCATCATAAAAAACTGATGAAAATTTTCAACTTTTATCACTTTGCATTACCTAATTAATTTTGTTTTTCATAGAAATCACAAAAAACTTTTTTTAGGAAAATATTTAAAATTTTTTTTTAACTTTTTCATAAAATCTCATTCTTCTAAAATTAATTAATTTTAAATTTCATTAAAAAAATTTAAATTTTTTTTAACAAAAACCTTGAAAAAAATATTCTAATTTTTTTTTTTTAATTTTTTTTACTCCTTTGTTCAAATTGCAAAATTTTAAACTTTTTTCCAAGCACTTTTTCACAAATTCCATTAAAAATTTCAGGAAAAACTCACCTGTAGGGCTTGGCGTTAAGCTCATCATGTCAAAATGCACATTAGAAACGGTAAATTCATAGTTGGAGAGAAATGATAGTTTTTGACCTCTAATTTTGTTCAAGCCATTGACGGCAGAGTTGATGGCACGCAGATACTCGCGCTTCCCGAAATTCGTGTGAGGTGCAATAAGGCCAACGTGGAGCTGCTCCTTCGCCTTCACTTTGGGTCCCGTGCGTGTGGCATCGCCCCAAGCAGCGACCTCCTCGGAAGACATCGACAGAAGACAAAACAGCACAACAGCGAACCACTTCATCGTTTTTTCTTCTTTTTTTTTTGCTTTTTCGCTTATCTAATGTCTATCGCTGCATTTTGGGCGCGTCTCGTGCCAGACTCACAAGTCGATTTTTGACGGATTTCGGGGCTTTTTTGGGGCGTTTGGCGAGTCGCGCGTCACACCCAAAAAATTTTCTTCCTTTGTAGACAGAAGAAAGTTGAAATTTTGTGTGTGTGTAAGTGTGTGTGGTGATGTAAAGCGAGTGATGTTAATGTTAATGCGACTACTGGTACTGTGAAAATGGTTATGTAAAAGTTATTGAAAAAATTTTTTCCTCTGCTTGTGCTCTCTCCCGTTGACATTTGACGCCGAAAAAAAGAGAAAACAGATGAATCGTGAGCCGAAGGGGCGACGAAACGCACGAAATCATCTGTCTTCGTCGTTCGCATGGACCAACAGCATCCCGTTTCAACCTAAACATTGCGACGGCACATGCGCGTCCTTTCAAAACAGAGAACTTTCCTCGCTTTATTTACACTTTGCAATCATCTGATTGTGATTTATGTCTCGCGGAGAGGAAATTCAGTCGCAACTCGCTGCCAGTCGTCGTCTTACATGCTTTTCCACTTAGAAACTTTTTTTTTTTTTTTGCTCGAGTTATGAATAGAAATGAGTCACATGTGGAGGAATTCGAAAATCGAAGCAACATGTGCGGAAAAGTCGTTTTTTGTCTCACGTTCGCCTTTTGCATGACTTCCTTTATTGATGTTTTTTCACGATCGAACGAGCGACGATTACCCTTCATCAGGCGTTTCCATTTCAAATCACGTTAAGTGGATGCCGCCGTTTCACGATGCGTTTAATGAGATTTTTTTCAGCAGGACGAACTGACTACTTAATGCCGCTCCATTACACGCGATGACGACGATGAGGAGGACGACGAAGGTTTTTTTAGATAGTATCGGAAATTGATTGCGAACGAGGGGAGAATTTGCATAAAAATGTAATGATGAGCTCAAATTGAAATTAGTTCGCGTGGATTGTTTGTTTAAAAGTGTATCGTGATGATGCCTCTTTTTATTGTGTTTGTTTTTGTGACTACAGGATGTGTTTTTTCCGTCGTTTTAATGAGTTTTGCGTTTTATTGTTTTTTTTTTGTACCAACAGATTTTTTTGTTAGGTTGATGTTGACAAAAAATTAACCGAAATTAAATTTTGAATTACTCTGAAATTTTTTTTTATAATTTTTAAAAAAAATTTTTAAATTTATTTATTTTTTAATTTTATTTTTTTTTTAATTATTTTTTTATTTAATTTTTTTTATTTATTTTTTTTTTTTTTTTTTTTCAATTCAGATTAATTTTTTTTTATTTTTTTAATTTATTTTTTCAATAAAATTTTTTAAAATAAATAAATTTTATTTTAAATTTTTTTTAGATGTTGACAAAAAATTCAACAGAAATTAAATTTTGAATTTTTTGAAATTTTTTTATAATTTTTAATTTAAAATTTATTTCTTAAATGTATTTATTTTTTTATATTTTTTTTTCATTTAATTTAATTTTATTTTATTTTTTAATTTTATTTTTTTATTAATTTTTTATTTTATTTATTATTTTTTTTCAATTTATAATTAATTTTTTTTTATTTATTTTTTCAAAATATTTATTTAAAAATAATTAATTAATTTTAATTTAATTTTATTTATAATATTTTTTTAAAATTTTTTTTTAAAGAATTATTAAAATTTAAAGAATTATTAAATTTTTTTTATTAAATAATTTAATTTAATTTATTTTTTTTATTTAATTTTCTTAAAATGTTTTTAATATTTCTTTTAATAATTTTTTAATTTATTTAAATTTTTTAAAAAATATTTTTTTTAATTTTTTAAATTTTTATAACATTTCTTTTATTTTTTTTAAATTTTTATTTATTTTTTTATTATTTTTTTTTTATTTATTTCAATGTTTTTTTTTATTTATTTTTATTTAATAATAATTAAAATTTAATTTAATTTATTTAAATTTTTTTTTAAATATTTTTTTTCAATTTTTATAAAATTTTACCCTTCTTTTAATTTTTTTTAATTTTAAAATTTTTTTATTTATTTTTTCATATTTTATTATAATTGTTTTTATTTTTTTTTTTCATTTTTAATTTTTTTTTATAATTTATCCTTTTATAATATTTTTATTTTTTTAATATATATTTTTTAAATTATTTTTTAAAAAATGTTTTATTAATTTTTTTAATTAAATAATTTTTTTTAAATAATTTTTAAAAAATAATTTTGACTTAATTTTGCAAAAAAAAAAAAATTAACAGCACAAAATTTTGTCACATCCAATAAATATCTGACAAAAAAAAAATCCGAATAAATTCCATTTACGGCGAAAAACTTTCTGTACATGGTCACAACTAGTTTTCGGCTTACATTGCAATGTAACATCATCAACAACACGATAAGTTAAGCAACGTGGTCATTGCTTCAACTAATCAATGTTTATTTTCGCTTTCTTGTCGTTTTGCATTTATTTACATCAAGCTGGAAAAAAATTGTCGCGTTTTGCTTTCGTTGAGTAACGAACCGATGAACCGCGAAATTTACGAAAAAGGCAGTCGAGTGGGCAGCTTTGATCAGAAATTTGTCATCATCGGCTGTTCATGGCAGATTTTGTGACGTCATTATTTTAAAATTCATCAAAAATTTTGCTTGGTTTGATTTTTTTGTGACACTGGACATCCCACGAAACATCATTCATTGCCATTTTGTACGTTTTGCTGTACGTCGCTGTAGCTCCAACTTTTTTTACGTTTCACTTGTAATTTAGTTTCTCGCGAAATCCATCACGAGCAACACCGAAATCAAAATGAGAAGCATCTTTTGGTTGGTGCTCATTGCGAGCTTTGTAGCGCTCGTTGCCGCAATGTCCTACAAGAAAAACGATCAAGATGTTTACGAAGCAGGTGAGCGTGATGCAAGTGACCTTGATATACTTACCAAATGAATTTTTTTGAGTAGATCTCATTCCTGTCTCGTCAACCGTGATACCGTTGCACGAGTTAACGGTGACCTCGCAAGCAAACAACACGAAATTGCATCCAAAAATGCTCAGCAGACAGGAGATTAAGAAGATTTTGAAGAAGCACATGTTAAGTGAGGAGGATCCGCATCAATTGATTACAGGTAAGATTTTCTGTAAAAAGAAAAAAAAATAAATTAATAAAAAAATATTTTTTTCAGCTAAAAAAGGTCGAACAACGAGTCGCAGAAAGTCTAGAATGGCTTATGTGTTTAAAAGTGTGAGATAAAAACACGAAAAAAAAATCGAAAAAAAAAATTAAAATTAATGAATTAATAAAAAATAATAACCAAAAGTGCTTTAACTGAGTAGCAAGGCTCGAATAATGCTGAAAAAATTGTTTTTTAATAAACAGATACTAACTTGAAAAAAAATTGTGTTTTAATTCATATTTTATAAAATAATTTTTAAAAAATATGTCAGTTGGTATAAAACTTCTTTAAAAAAAAATAAAATAAAAATAAATTTTTAAATTAATTTTTTTTATTATTTTAAATTAAATTAATTTTCTTTTATTAAATTTTAAATTAAAAAAATAAATTATTTTAGAATTTTTTTTCAAGAACTCTGAAAATTTTTAAGATACTCTTAAATTTTAGATTTTTTATATCTAATTTTTTCATGATTTTTATCATTTGGAAATTCTAAGTTTTTTTTTAATATTTTCAAAAGTTTTTAATTTATTCAAAATTTCAAAAAATAAAGAATGTGATTCCAAAATTAATTCAAATTGGCTTTTAATAAAAATTTCAGATTTTTAAATTTTTTATTAATTAAATTTTAGAAATTAAAAGTAATTGAAATTCAAAATAAAATATTAAAATTCATTTAAAAAATTAATAATGTGAAAAAAAAAATAAAAACCTTGGGACTGTTTAAAAGGTTATAAAAAATAAATTAAATTTAAGATTTAAAATATATAATAAAGATTTTTGAAATTTTCTTTGAATTTTAAAAATTCTTTAATAATTCGTAAAAATTTTGAAAAAAAAAATTTTTTTAAAGTGTATGAAAAATAATTAAAAATTAAAAATCGTACAATAGTAAAATATATTTTATTTTTTTTTTCAAAATTATTTGAATTATTTTAAATTTTCTATTAATTCTTTTTGTTTCATTGTATTTTTTATATTTTTTTTTTATTATTTTACGATTTTTAATTTTTTTTTTCAAAACTTCACAAAATTTTAAAAAAAATTTTACTAATTTTTTAAGATTCTTTAATATTTAATGAAAATTTTAAAAATGATTTTATTTCAAAATTTCTCAAATTTTAATTTAATTTATTCAAAATTTTTTAAATCGTTTAATATTTTTTTAAAGTAATCACAGAGCATTTTTTAATTTTTAAAATTCAAAATAAATTAATAAAAAATCTAAAATTGTTCAAAATTTTTTTGAAATTAAATTATTTTTAATTTCTAAAATAAAAAAAAAAATTAAATTTTAAAAAATATTGACATTACTGAATACCCCTAATATTTCATCCCTATTGTTGTATTACGTTGAATGTACACAAAATCATCTGTTTTTTGTTTTGATTCAACATTTCGTTATTTCGTCACAAAAAAAAACAAGTTTTCTCTTACAAATGTCGACAATTCAACCTTCTTGTAAGTAATTTTCAACTTTTTAAACAATATTTTTTATTAATTTCTAAAAAAATCTTCCAGAATTGATGTTACTTCACTCCATTCACCTCTCAAAAGTGCTTCAAAGAATGAGCAGCAGCAGCAAAATCGCCAAAATTTTCGAATCTCAGCAAAAACGAAAATTATCTGACACTCCATCGCCCAAAAAATCCCCAAAAATCACTCCCCCAACTTCTTACAATCCCAAAAAAGGCAATTATCACCCCGTGAACGATGCAATTTGGAGTGCTGGACAACGCGTGCCTTACGTCGCTCTCGTTCGCACCTTCGAATCAATCGAAACAGAAGCCGGTTCCGGTTCCAAAGGCAAGAAAATCGACATTTTATGCAATTACTATCGTTCCGTCATCGCATTATCGAAACCAGACCTCGTTCCAAGCATCTACATGTGCCTTAACATCCTCGCTCCAGCCTATGAAGGCGTCGAATTAGGAATTGCCGAGATAAAAGTGACAGAAGCTGTTGCCCAAGCATCCGGGAGGAACGTGATTGAAGTGAAAAATGACTTGAACACCAAAAAAGACGTCAAAGGTGACTTGGGACTTGTAGCGGAAGAGAGTTTAAGCAAAAATTTGAGACAAACGGGCGACTTTCACACAGTTTTAAGCGTTTTTAAGGGATTTAAGGACATCGCGAACGAATCTTCGTTAGATGCGAAAGTCAGAATCGTCAAAAAACTCCTGTTAGGATGTCAAAACAGCGGCGAAGCGAAATTTTTAGTGAGATCTCTCGTCGGAAAATTACGAATTCAGTTGGCGGAAGCATCAGTACTTGAAGCTTTAGCCCAAGCTTGTGTCATGACACCTCCAAATCTCGAAAAATATCGAGAAACGGACCTAAATTCCCTCGCAAAACAAGGAAATCCCAAAGAAAAATTGAAAAAAGCAATTTTAGCGATAAAATCTACTTACAGCAAATGCCCGAGCTTCGAAAAAATCATCGAAAATCTTTACTCGCACGGCATTGACCATCTCGAGGCACGTTGTTCGATGTATCCCGGCATCCCAATCAAAGCCATGTTGGCTAAACCCACTAATGGCATTGCCGCCATCTTCGATCGTTTCGACGGAATCGATTTCACGTGTGAATGGAAGTACGATGGGGAGCGTGCACAAATCCATGTCGACCATTCCGGACGAGTTTCGATCTATTCTCGTAATAATGAGAACAATACCGCGAAATTTCCCGACGTTATTTCACGAATTTCGGGCACTCTGAAGTCACCTGACGTCGAAAGTTGCATTTTGGATTGCGAAATTGTTGGTTTCGACCAAAAAACGAGGAAAATTTTGCCATTTCAGAGCCTAAGTACGAGAAAGAGGAAAGATGTCGACGAAAAATCGATCAAAATCCAAGTTTGCGTTTACATGTTTGACGTTTTGTACTTGAATGGACGCCCGCTGATCCAAGAACCCTTTTTGGTGAGACGAAATTTGTTGTATGATTATTTCACGGAGGTCGAAGGACACTGGAAATTCGCTACGAAGCTCGATACGAGCGATATGGATGAAGTTCAAGCCTTTTTGGACGAAGCCATTGAGGGAAATTGCGAAGGATTGATGATAAAAACCTTAAAAAAAGACGCAACTTATGAAATTGCGAAGAGATCGAAGAATTGGTTGAAATTAAAGAAAGATTACCTCAATAATGTTGGAGATTCCTTGGATTTAGTCGTCGTCGGGGGGTATCACGGGCGTGGAAGACGTTCAGGAACCTTCGGAGCTTTCCTTCTCGCCTGTTACGACGACAAACGAGATCAATTCCAAACAATTTGTAAAATCGGCACCGGATTCAGTGACGAAAATTTGGCAAATTTTTCGAATTTTCTCGAAAAACATGCGATACAAAATCCTTCGAAGCACAGAATTCAGTTTGGAAGTCAACCGGATGTGTGGTTTGAGCCAATTAAAGTTTGGGAAGTGAGATGTGCGGATTTTTCCATTTCGCCAATTTATAAGGCGGCGTGTGGTGTGTTAGATGCGACGAAAGGATTGTCACTGAGATTTCCAAGATTCATTAGGGAGCGGGATGATAAGGGACCGCATGATGCGACGACAGCGAAACAAGTTGCGGAGATGTATAATAATCAGGCGCAGATAAGGAATCAAAATTTGGATGAAAATGATGATGATTAAATATTTTTTTTTACAAGAATTTTTAAAATTTTTTTTCTAAAATGACAAATTTTTACCTTGTCGTGTCCTTGTAGTAAGAAAAATTTCAAGAAAAGGTAATTTTAAACGCAAAACTCTCGAAAAAATTACAAAAAATTATAAAAACTTTTAAATTTGTTGAAAATTTTGAAGTTTGTCAAAAATGGCAAAGAAATTTGTTGAAAAATTTCGAATTTTTAAAATAATGGCAAAGAACTTTGTTGAAAAATTTCGAGTTTGTCAAAAAATGGAAAAGAAATTGGTTGAAAAATTTGAATTTGAGGAAAATTTTGAAATTTGACAAACATTTTCAAAGAAATTTGTTGAAAAATTTTGAATTTGTCAAAAAATGGGAAAGAAATTTGGCGAAAAACTTGAATTTTTGAAAAATTTTGAAATTTGACAAAAAATGTTAAAGGAATCTGTTAAATATTTCAAATTTGTCAATAAATGGCAAAGAAATTTGTTGAAAAACTTAAATTTGTTAAAAAATTTCAAATTTGTAGAAGAATTTTTTTAAGTATTACAATTTAGTCAAAAAAGTTTGTTGAAAAACTTAAATTTGTGGAAAATATAAAATTTGTCGCAAAGTTTCAAAGAAATTTGTTGAAAATTTTCAAGTTTGTCAAAAAATGGTAAATAAATTTGTTAAAATATTCAAAAATGGCAAAGAAATTTGTTGAAAAACTTAAATTTGTAGAAAATTTTGAAATTTGTCAAAAATTTTCAAAGAAATTTGTTGAAATATTTCAAATTTGTCAAAAATTTTCAAAGAAATTTGTTGAAAAACTTAAATTTGTGGAAAATTTTGAAGTTTGTCGAAAAATTTTAAAGAAATTTGTTGAAAAACTTGAATTTGTTGAAAATTTTGAAATTCGACAAAAAATGTTAAAGAAATTTGTTGAAATATTTCAAGTTTGTCAAAAAATGGTAAAGAAATTTGTTGAAAAATTTAAATTTGTGGAAAATTTTGAAATTTAACAAAAATTGTCAAATAAATTTGTGAAAATATTTGAATTTGTTAAAAAAATATTAAAAAGATGTCAAAACCTGACAATTTTCTTATAATTTAGCCAAAAAATAGACCAAAAAATTATTTTCACTAAAAAAAATGCGAAAATTTGTGAAAAACTGTAACTTTAATATCTCATTTCAACTCGTAACCATAATTTCCGTCACTCTCTCTTGATGTTTCTTCTCGTGCGTCTTCCAATGCGCATAAAACTTGAACTTTTGTCCGCACAAACTGCACGAAAATGGCATATCTCCTGTGTGAACTCGTTCATGCACCTTCATATTCGACCTTTGATAAAAAGTTCTCTCACAAAATCCACATTTGAACGGTTTAACGCCTTCATGCTCGTACTTATGTCGTCTCAAATCCGTATTATGCTTGTAAGCCTTGCCACAAATATCGCATTTGTGAGGTCTTTCGCCCGTATGTTTCCTCATATGAAGTTTCAGCAAATTATTGTGAACGAATCCTTTGCCGCAAACCGTGCACAAGCAATCCCGCGCGTTAATATGCGATTTTATGTGATATTCCAGTTGTTTCTTTTCGGCAAAAAGGGCGCCACACAAATCGCATCGCATTTTGCTCGAGTCGTCGTGCGTTTTCATGTGACGTCGCAGGTTTTTGGGCGCCCGGAAACGTTTTTGACACACGGGACATTCGATATTTTTCGTTTCGACGTGAGTTAATTCGTGATGCTGCAAGTCACTGGCATAGGCGAAAGTTTGTCCGCATTGGGAACACTGATGAACACGATCGATGTAGGGTTTTCGGAAGTGATCCGCGTAGGAACGATGATTTTGGAAGCCTTTGTAGCAAAAATTGCACGTGATGGCTTTGTGATTTTCGATATTTTTGTGTTTTGGGTCCGGATGTGATGTTTTTACGTGATGCTCGAGAGCTTCAGGGGACGAACAAATGAAGCGACACATACAGCAACGCGGCTCTTGATGAGATTTTGACTTTGGTTTGGGCTTTTTTTCGAAAATTTCATCTTCAACAATGTCGAAAGGCTCTTCTTCTTTGATATTTTCCACTAAAATTGCCTCTTCCGCCTCAGATTTGACTTTTAATTGCATTCTCAGCCATTTATCGCTCTCCTGAATTTCTTTGACGAAGCCCAAAGTGCTTGAAACTCGCTTCCAACACACATTACAAAGATTTTGAGGCAGTTCATCTCCTTTTAAGACCTAAAAATAAAATTTTTGAATCAAATTTCGATATAAAAACAAAAATTTACCTCAATATTGGCTAAATTCGAAATAACTGATGCTGGAATGATGTCTTCTTTAGTATCAAAAAGGCCAGTTATCTGTCGGGAATTTGGTATTTTCAAGCAAATTCGACAAAAAGCTGATAAATTTTCATTTATCGCCTCGGTTTTTGACATTTTTCATTAATTTTAAAGGAGATTCAGGTACTTTTTGTGATTTTTATGGAGAAATATTTTTTTAAATGGTTTGTTATTGTTTACATTTTAAGTTTAAAATTTGCCATACGCTAATTCAACATGGTTTTGTTCGTTACTGGTCACGTGGTTAATTTTTCTTACCGCATTTCAATGAATTTTTAATAAAAATTAATTTTTTTTCAGTAAAAATGTTAAAAATTTAAATAAAAAAATTTTTTATTTGATTTTTTGTTACAAAAATTCAATAATTTTTTGTTTTTGATAAAATTTAGTATTTTTAATGAATTTTTATTTTTTTAGAGACACCCTTTAATTGATCTTTCAGACCCATCCTAATGTCAAAAAATTTTTATTTCGAGAAAAATCTTGAAAAAAATGACTTCAACACGTGCCCAAACCCTTCATTACAAGAATTTACGCCAAATTTTCGGCAAATATATCCGTACAATTGGTAAAGATGCCCATGATTGTTGGTTAATGAGTGGCAATGACAAAAAATTGATTGCAGGTTAATTTTTATCTCCTTTCAATGACAAATTTTAGTTAAAATTTTTCTTTTTTCAGGACATCAATTCGTTCTCGCCGCCTGTAGCCCCTATTTCGACTCCGTTTTTCACGATTTGAACGAAGCTTTTGCCGAAAAGCCCGATTCTCAGCCGAAAATGATCTTAGTGATGCGTGGATCAGCAGCGAAAACTCTTGAAAAGTTGGTTGATTTCATGTACAAAGGCCCGGATGTGCTGCAAGAGGACTCAAGTGATCCCGGATGGAAGGATTTGTACGCGCTCGGACAAGAATTGGAAGTTTGTGGGTTGCTGGAAAGCATTTTGGAGAAACGAAAGACAATTTTGACGCCGATGCAGGTCGAAACAGTGACGTTGGAAGCGGAAAAGGATTGCGGTACGAAGGGAAAGTGGATGGATAAAGCTATGAGTTGGTGAAATTTTTCATTTTTTTCAAAAAAATTTTGATTTTTAAATGTTTTTACAGAGACTTTGGACCAAATTCGAAACGGAACGAAGCAGAAACCGGCAACAGCGCGTGAATTTGTGAATGAAATCTTCAATAATAACATAAAATATGTGATGGAGAATGGTTTGTTGACGGGAGTTGTTGTCTGTATAGTCGTTTTGGATGGCGAAGTGTTCCAAGGAGTCGGTTCTTGTAACGACGAGGCACGAGAAGATGCTGCAATAAGTATTATCACGAAATACTTGAAGATGAAATTTCCATTAGATTAAGTTTTGATAAGTTTTTAAGTGGTTTTCGATCAAAGTTTATCGAAATGTTAAATTTTTAGGTTATATCGCGCCATTTTTGAACAAAATTTTGTGAATGACCTTGAATTTTAAAAAAACTCAGTCAAATATGAATATGACAGATCTTATAATATCATTTTTTTTTAAGCTCTAATAATATTTCTTTCAATAAAAATAGATCATGACAGCTATGAAAAATGCCATTATTTAACAAAAAATCGAATTTCAGAAATTTTTAGATTTACGATACTTTAAAAAAAAATAAATTATTAAAATTTAAGATCCTAACTCTTGTTTTTGAGGTTATGTTTTTTTTATTTTTCACTTTTGAGGTTATGTCGCCATATTTTTATTGATAATTTTTTTATTCAAAATATAATAGATAATAATTTTTATTAAATAAAATAAAAATTAAATAAAAAAAAAGTGAAAAATAAAAAAAAAACATAACCTGAAAAGTAAAAATTAAAAAAAAACATAACCTCAAAAATAAAAGTTTGGATCTTAAATTTTAATAATTTATTTTTTTAAAGTATCATAAGTCTAAAAATTTCTGAAATTTTGATTTTTTATTTAATATTTAAGAAAAAAATTTTAATTCATAAATCAACATCCAAATTTTTTTTGAAACTTTTTAATTCAAAAATTTATTTGACAGCTGTCAAAGAAAAAAAATATATAACATTTTTTAATGAAATCATTTAAAAATGCTCGAAAATTGCTTAAATTTTGAAAAAATTTAATATACGTTGTTGACATTTCATAAAAAAAAATTTTTTGACAGCTGTCAAATTTGACGTATTTATTTAAATAATAAAAAAAAAATAATTTTAAAGATAAATTAAATTAAAAAATATTTTTATTTTTCTTTAAAATAATTATTTAATTAATTTTTTTTATTTTAATTAAAAACTGTTTAAAATTTAAAACTTCATCAAAAAATAAAATGACAGAGCTGTCAAAAAAACAAAAACTTACCCAAAACACGACTTAATAAATTAAGATTTAAGCTAAAGTTGAGATTTAAGTCAAAGAAAAACGAACAAAATTTCTTCTAAAGAGATAAAATTAATAACTTTTTATTTTTCTCTTGTTTTAAATCTTAAACTTATTTTCAAATATCACGTTTTTTCTTCATTCTTAACGTTTTTTTTTTACTTGCTGTAATTAATTTTTGCATTATTTTTAAACATTTGGAGATCTTGATTCATTTTTAAAAATTTAATGGAGTAAGTAAAGTAATTGTTTCGTTTTTTGAATTATTTTTCAGGATTATTATTTTTTTTTAATTGTAACTAACAATTTTAAGTCTATTCTGTTCCTAAGTGGGATATTGATATAATTGTTGCCATTTTATTTATTTTTTAATAATATTCAAAAACTTGAGTATAACTAAAATTGAACGTTTTTATTGAAATTTTTATTTCACGTGATTTTTTTTTATTTGAAAATTTAAATTTCAAATAAAAAAATCACGTGAAATGTTTTAAAGAATGTCTTTGTCTATTAAAACTACGCATCCTAAGAACAGGATAAATTTGTATCATCTCCTTCAATAAATAACACACTACCAATATGTCACACAGAAAAAAGGGATATTAGATTGGACATTCTCCAAGTTGTCGTGAGTTGTTGGCTCGAATGGCAAATCTAATGGCGTCTAAATTTCGTCAGCTTTTTTCTGTTTGATTTAATATGCAATGAATTAGCTACAAGAAGATATTTTTAAGATTTTTTTTTTGTTTTTTAAAGGTAAGATATTAGAATATGATTTTAATTATTAATTATATTTTTTTAATAACTTGTTGATTATTATTTGGGTACGTTTCGTATTTATTTTGTATGAAGGAGAATTTAATGATTTTTTTTGTATGAATAAGAAAGATAAAAACTTGATTAATATTTTTTTTAATGTTTTAAGTATATTTTTTGTTGAAGGTAAGAATGTATGATGATTAGAATAATTATTTTTTTAAAAACTTTGAGTGCATAAAACTCAATTTTATTTTTTTTTAATTTTCAATCCTCTTCACGGGATTTTCTGATGTTTAAAAGACACATTATTCAAAAAATTTGATATTTATTTTTTTTTTATTTTTTTTTATTAAATTTTTTGATGATGTATGGGTTCGGATTAATTTGTTCCATGTTTTTCCAATTGTTGTAACATTTTAAGTCTAGTTTTTATTATTTTTTGATATTAAATAATTATTTATTTTATTGTTTATTATTTTTAAATAGATTTCAAGGCCTATTTGACTAACGAAGCACCGAGTAAAATTTCATAATTCTACAATAATATTTATCCTCATTAATAAAAATTATTTTTTCAAAACAAAAAATGAGGAAAAAAATGGCAAAAAAAATTAAATGATTTTTTTTTGTACTATTCCTGCTAGAACTAACTAACTAACTCTCTCTCACTTTCTTTGCGATAAAAATATTTTTTTTTTAATTTTAAATAAATCTACGTTTCTATAGTACTTTAGTTGTTTTATTTGTTTAATACTATTTTTTATTATGTTTTGTGTATAATTAATTATAATTAATATTTTATATTTGAGCGATTCTATGTCCGTTTAAAATATTATTGGACCATTATTACTAACTAATTAATTAATAAATTTTATGAAATGCCAATAAAAATTGCTTTTTTCTTTTTAAATTCAAGTCTAAGGTAATAATTATTTATTTTTAAATTTATAAAAAAAAATTAAAATGTGCTTCTTTTTTTTATTTAAAATCTACTAATGACCGATTTTTTTATTATTATCACCTTTTTTCATTTTTATTTTTTTTTAATGAAATTTGGCTTTTATTTTTTTAATTGAATTAATTTATTTCTAATTAATTAATAATTTTTTTATTGATTTAATTCAGGAAAAAATAGTTAAAAAATATAAAATATTCGAAATATTTTTTTTTAATTTTTAAATATTTCATAAAAATATTTTTTTTTTATTGAATTTATCGAATTCAAAAAAAAAAAAAAATAAAATAAAATAAATAATAATAATAATTTAAATAATTACTCTAAAAGTAATAAAATACAAAAAAAAATATTTTTTTTAAAAAAATATCATTTCATTTGATTTTTTATTTCATTTATTTTAAAATTAATACTAAAATCAATTAAAATTAATTTCAATTCTAATAAAATAAAATTTAAATATTTAAGAAAAAAATTAAGTTACTGTAAAAGGAGATTAATACCAAAATAAGTGTTTTTCTTAAAAAAAAAAATAAAAATAAAAAAAATATATTTAATTTTTTTTTCTCTTAAAAAAAACTTAATTTAGGAAAAAAATAGTTTAAATTATGAAAAATTCTAAAAAAAAATTTTTCTGTTATTTTTTTTAAATATTATTTAAATATTTTATAAAATATTTTGTGTTGATTAAATTTATTTTTGAATTTAAGAAATTCAATTAATATAAATAATTTAATGAAATACTGTAAATGGAATAAAATTCCAAAATAATTATTTTTTTAAACAATTAAAAAAAAATTATTTAAAATTTATATAATTTTTATTTAAAAAAAAAAATTAAAAATAATTTTAATTTAATTTTAAAAAAATATGAAATATTCGAAAAAAATAAATTTTCTTGTGAATATATTTTAATTTTTTTTTTCGATTAAATTAACGTAATTTTTATTTATTTTATTTTATTTTTAATAAAAAAATAAATTAAAAAAATATTTAAATTATTTTTAGAAAAAAATTTTAATTAATGAAATTTTAATTATTTAAAGAAAAATTCATCAATAAAAAAAATAAAAGCCAAAATTCATCAAAACGCGATAAAATATCAATTAATAATACAATTATAATTAATTATTTTTTTTTTAATATTTATAAATTTGAAACCAACTAAACTCCAAAGCGCCGAATCTTTGGAAATCACGTTCCTTAAAAAATCGCTAAAATTTAATTAATGCCACACTACCTATTTTCCTCTACTAAAGCATTTTTTTGTTCATTACAGTATTTTTTTTATGTAGTAGGTCGAAATATGTTTTGAGGCAAAAAATTGTCTTCTACTTTACTTGTGTGAATTTTTTTCTTGTAAATCACTTTATTTTTTAAAAATCTGTTTTCTATAATTTCTTAAAAATTATTTTATACGAGTAATTGTCATGATTTTTTTGGAGTTGACTCCGTGACATAAAATCTAAGAAAAAGAACGCGAACGCGAGAGAGAAATGATGTCAGTTTATTAATATATTTCCTAGAATGGCTTCAATTCAAGAGCCTTTGTATGAGTAATGACATCGAACGTGTATTGTATGTGGTTTTTCGCAGGTTTTCGTGTTTTTTCTTTAATAATTATTGCCATTCGTCTTGAATACTAAGTGAAAGGAATGATATCACAGTACAAGTATTTTGGTTTTTTTTTTTTTTGGTAAATATTTAAGTTTTTTAATGTTAATGATGCGTCGTCGTTCGTGTGCTGTAGCTAGGAAGACACGGTTTTGTTTGGTTTTTATGTTTTTTTTTTGTTTAAAATGTGAGTTAAAAGCCTCATTGTTGTACTGTGACACCACTTTTACTTAATCCAAGTACAAAGACCTGACACTATTCTGAGAAAAATAATAAACTGTCATCATTTTTGTTCTTGTTGTTGTAGTTGTTGTTGTTATTTTTGCCCCCAGGGGGTTTTTTCGCGGCAAGGGACGCTTTGCGGTTGAGTTTTCGAATGCTTTTGCTCTTATTCCTAATCATACAATAATTGCTCACAGGTTTTTTAGAATTGAATTGACAGATCGTTGATGCGGCGACGACGACGGGCGATGGCTTCGGGGCAACGGGCTTCTCGGGCTCCGGCTCCTTTTGCTGGGGTAGTCATTTGTCGTTGTAGTCGAGCAGCACAAATTGGTCCTGCTCGATGGGTTTCTTCAACCACGTGCCGAAATCCTCGCGTTGAAAGGCCGCAAAAAGTTCCTTTTTCGCCATCTGGTAGTCCTTGACGGCCATTTTGGCGTCGCTGTAGTCCTCCGTGATCTCGTGCTTCTCGATTTGCGGCAAAACTTTGATCAGCGACGCGTATCGCTGGAAAAACATTTGTTTCGTGAGGCGCGATGTCTTACTGGTGCTCGTGCCGCCCTCGGGACGACCCGTAAAGGCATTCACTACTTCGACATCCTCACATCCGATGATCCAATTGACGGAAAAGTTGGGCGGTTTGAGTTGACTTCGAGCTTCTGACGACGTCACGAGCGCCAATTTCGGTTTGTTCATCTTGTATGGCGGCGGAAGACCTTGCACGGCATTTTCGATTCGCCCACAGATGGCGCGATACATGTGATCCGGATGCAAAAGACTCCCGAGCACGATCGACGTCAAATAAACCGGCTCAATAATCGACGACAACAAAGATCCTTGCAAGCCCAGAACGTTCCATCGCGCAATTTTGTCCGAACAAGACATCGTCAGTAAACGCGCTCCTTGCAAAACCCCATCCCACGTTTGAATCCCCTCCGAACTTTTTACCGGAATCGTTCCTTCTCCCGACTCAACTTTAGTCCTCAACTGCCCGCGTGCCTTCCGGTTCGGATGTTTGTCCCCATTAATCGTGTCAGCTTCGTGCGGACTGAAAACTCGGGCATCGCCACACGGCGCCGTATTGATGTACAAATGGAACTGGATGTCGTGTCGCAGGCGATATTTTCCGCTTCCGTTCTCGGGTTTCAGGAAAATTGAGTCCTTGGCGCGTTCTGGGGGGAATTCTGACGAATGCAAGCGGAGTTGTTGGTAAAAGTATTCCATGAGACAACGACGTGCCACAATTTCGGCGTGACAATCGTTGACAACGGTACCAGAGACACTCATGTATTCGCCACTGACGCATTTGGTGCCGGTAGTTGCGCAAATAACTTGTGCCGAAGAGGTGTCGGAGTCGCGGGTCATTACGATGCCAGCGAGAACTTTGCGACGTGCGTATTGCTCTTTGCCTTTCATGATGTCGGAGAATTTGTCGAGCACCAATCTGGAAAGAAAGGGAAAAGAAATTATTAAAAATGTCGTAAAAAGATTTTTTTTTAAATTAAAAATTATTTTTTTTAAATTTTTTTTTAATTTTAATAATTTTAATAATTTTAATAATTTTAATAATTTTAAGAATTTTAATAATTTTAATAATTTTAATAATTTTAATAATTTTTAATTTTAATAATTTTAAAAATTTTTTAAAAATAATTTTAATAATTTTAATAATTTTAATAATTTTAATAATTTTAATAATTTTAATAATTTTAATAATTTTAATAATTTTAATAATTTTAATAATTTTAATAATTTTAATAATTTTAATAATTTTAATAATTTTAATAATTTTAATAATTTTAATAATTTTAATAATTTTAATAATTTTAATAATTTTAATAATTTTAATAATTTTAATAATTTTAATAATTTTAATAATTTTAATAATTTTTAATTTTAATAATTTTAATAATTTTAATAATTTTAATAATTTTAATAATTTTAATAATTTTAATAATTTTAATAATTTTAATAATTTTAATAATTTTAATAATTTTAATAATTTTAATAATTTTAATAATTTTAATAATTTTAATAATTTTAATAATTTTAATAATTTTAATAATTTTAATAATTTTAATAATTTTAATAATTTTAATAATTTTAATAATTTTAATAATTTTAATAATTTTAATAATTTTAATAATTTTAATAATTTTAATAATTTTAATAATTTTAATAATTTTAATAATTTTAATAATTTTAATAATTTTAATAATTTTAATAATTTTAATAATTTTAATAATTTTAATAATTTTAATAATTTTAATAATTTTAATAATTTTAATAATTTTAATAATTTTAATAATTTTAATAATTTTAATAATTTTAATAATTTTAATAATTTTAATAATTTTAATAATTTTAATAATTTTAATAATTTTAATAATTTTAATAATTTTAATAATTTTAATAATTTTAATAATTTTAATAATTTTAATAATTTTAATAATTTTAATAATTTTAATTTTTAATTTTAATAATTTTAATTTTTTTAATTTTAATTTTAATAATTTTTTTTTAATTTTAATTTTTAATTAATTAATTTTTAATTAATTATTTAATTTATTTTAATTTTAATTTTTAATTTTTAATTTTAATTTTAATTTTAATTTTAATTTTAATTTTAATTTTAATTTTAATTTTAATTTTAATTTTAATTTTAATTTTAATTTTAATTTTAATTTTAATTTTAATTTTAATTTTAATTTTAATTTTAATTTTAATTTTAATTTTAATTTTAATTTTAATTTTAATTTTAATTTTAATTTTAATTTTAATTTTAATTTTAATTTTAATTTTAATTTTAATTTTAATTTTAATTTTAATTTTAATTACAGAAAAAAAATTCAACTCACTTTCCAATCACATCCGCAAACGTTTGTGGCAATTCAACATCCTTTCCATCCTCCGTCGACGCTTTTGGTACTGCAATCGCCGTTTGCTGCAACGGACTGTACGAAATGTTACACAACGAAGCAAGAGCTGCCTTTGCTGCTGCATTTTTCGCCGCTTTCTTCGAAGGACCTGAAATTTTTCCTCAAATTAATTTAAAAAAATCTTAAAAAATCAAAATCTTACCTGTTCCCTCAAACTTTTTATTTGTCACCATGGCTTGAACTTTGAACTTGGAGTGTTGCGGTCCGTCACTCGACAAGCAATCAAACTGCACGTCGCTGAAAATCTCATGGAGCAACATTACGGGACCTTTTTCGCACACATTTTTGCCCTGTTCGGCTTGAGCGGCGAGTGACTTGGTAATTTCTATTTAAAAATTCCAAACAATTTGAAAGAGAGAGAAAAAAGGAGAAAAAAAATGAAAAATGAGAAAAAAATGTCGCAAATTCCAAAAAATTCATAAAAATTTGTGCACTACGGTGATTTTTTCTATTTTTCTAGTTTTTTGTGTGTGTTTGTGTTTTTGTGTGATGTATGTGCAAGAAGAAGAAGAAAATTCGGAGAAGAAGATGAGGAAAGTAAAGATTTATTAGGAATAACTTAAGTTCCCAATAAATCTTTTTTTTATGTCTCCTCGTCTATATTTAAAGAGCAGTTTAGTTGGTAGAAGTTGAGTATGAATGATTTAATTTATTTATATGGATTATCATACGGGAAATAAACTTATTTCTAGATATTAAGTATATTAAGGTTATAGACATAGTTACAACAACAACAACAACAAACATCGAAAAATACCACCAAAAAATTTTTTTATTGCTTCAAGGGACACACAGAAGGTTTTTTTTAAGTTAGTTGCAGATAGAAGGAGATAAATAAAATTATTATTGATGCATTTTTTTTCGGGGTAAGGATTTTTTTTCTTTTTTTAAGGAAAATGGAAAAAAAGCTGCTAAGAATAAAAAAAATGCAGACAAAAAGGTGATAAATTGAGAGATAAAAACGGATGGATTAGACATAATGACGACTTTCGTCCCTAAATTCGGTCCATTTATCATTCCATGTCTCCGTCGTCGAAATTTGGTCATGCGATGAAAAAGCTGATGCACGTATTTTCTGTCGATAATTAATTAAATGGCATGCTGAAAATTTTTTTAAAGCGGAATGAGACGATTTACCGCATCGCAAAGGGTTAGTGGCATTGCGTTTGTGCTCCGGGGAATTATTTTGCTGAAAGACAAACAACGGTGTCTTTCAAAAACGGAACAGCTGCGATTTTTCCGTCGTCGTAATTTGATGCCGTTATGTGTGGTTTTGAGGCGGAGAAAAGTTATGTCAGGATTTTCAGTTATAAATTTTTAATAATTCAATTTTTAATTGTTTGTGAGTTTTTTAATTTTTAAATTTTTAATAATTAAAAAAAAATGATTTATTAAAAAATTTATAAAAATTTAAAAAAAAAATAATTTTTAATATTTAATAATATTAATTTTAATTGAATTATTGAAATATTTTTAAAAATTCATTTTGAATTATTTAAAAAAAAAATTAATTAAAATAATTTTGATAATTTCAATTTAATTAATTTTTTTTAATGAATTTAAGTTAAATTAAATAATTCAAATTATTTTAATAATATTAATATTTTAAAATAATTATTTAAATTTTATTTTTTTTTATTGATTTAAATAAATTAAATTTTATTATATTTTATTTTATTATTTTTATTTAATTTTTTTTATTTTTTATTAATTTAAAAAATTAATTTATTTATTTAAAAAAATATTTAAAAAATAATATTTTAATTCAATTATTAAAATATTTCTAAAAATTTATTTTGAATTATTTAAAAAAAAAATAATAATTAAATGAATTTTTAAAAAAATTAACTGAATTAATATTTTTTTAATTAATTAAAATTAAATTAATTAATTTAAATTTAATATTTTATAATTTAAAAATTTTATTTATTTTTTTTTTATTAATTTAAAAATATTTACCTAATTTTTTTAATTATTATTTAAATTTTAAATATTAATTTTAAAATTTTTTAATTAATTATTTTAATTTTTTTAGGAACAAAAAAAATTTTTTAGAAAAAATGTCTCATTTTTAACTAAATTGTTCAGCTAAAAATTCTCAAGTTAAAAATTTTATTAAAAATTTTTTAAAAAAAATGTTTTTTAAAATTTTAATTTTTCCCTGTAACGAACAGACATCAAAAAGTCAAAAGAACATGAATTTCCAATCAAAACATTCATAATTCCTTTTGAAAAAAAGAGTTAAAGTTAGTTTTGCGATAAAAGAAGCCATTCAAAAGGATGAATAAGAAGAAAACTTTTTGAAAAAACCTTAGCAAACAACATAGTTCTGAATAAAATGAAAGAAAGAAGAATTAAAAAGACATCATCATCATCATTTTCTTCAAACTTTTGAACCCTTCTCTTTCTTCCTCTCTCACCGCACTCCTTTTTTTTATCTTTTTCTCATAAATATTTTGTTTTGTCTGCATATTTTTCTCTTTTTTAGCAGCTTCTCTTTTTTTCCTTCTGTTTATTTTAGTTTTATTTTTTTCATAAAATGGAAATAATTAGAATAAATAAAAATATACACATAACATCAGATTGAATAACGGAAATAAATGACAAAACAAAACAAAAATCAATTACGAAACAAAAGCCGTTCACACAACACACAGCCTTTAATTTTCTAGAATACTTTTTTTTTTTTGACACAACATCGATATTTTTTTACGAAAATAGATTATTATTAGGATTATATTATACTATTAAAATTGTTAAAACTTAAAATTGTTGGAAAAAGGAAAAATCCATTCAGTTCACACCACAAACGAAACGAAAAAAATAGATAAAAAATCAAGATTAAAGAACGAAAGAAGGTTTGAAGAGAGAAATTTAAATAAAAAAGGGGGAGACAATTTTGTTTCGGTTTTTTGTTGAAGGCCGTTACGAATTATTTTGAAGATTTTTGTTCCATAAATTTTAAAACTTAATCCTGTAACCCTTTAAAAATTTTTAAAAATTATTATTTAATTTTTTATTAATTATTTTTTTTTTATTTTTAATTTTATCTTGAGCCTTTAAATTAGAAAAAAATAGATTTTAATAATAAAAATATTTTAATTATTAAAAATTTTGATTTTAAAACGAAAAATTAATTTTATAATAATTTTTAATATTTTTTATTTAAAATTATAATTATTAATTTTTATTTAATTTTTTAAAATTTTAATTAATTATTTTATTCCATTTAATTTTTGTTAAATATTTAATTTTAAAAAATTTTTTAATAATAATTTATTATTTTATTTAAATTATTAATAAATAATTGTTTAATAAATAAATTATTATTGAATAAAATATTTTTTCAAAAAATTTCAAATTTTAAATGCACATATTTTTAAATAAATTTAAAAAAAAAATAAATATGCTTTTATTAATTATTCATTTTTTTTTGTTTTAAATAATTGTTTAATTTTTTTTTGAAAGCTCAAGATAATTTTTTTTGTAATTTCCTTAAAAATTAAAATTATTTAATTTTTAAATTAAATTAATTTTTATCAATTAATTATTTATTTTAATTTATTTTACCGTTTTATTTAATTTAAAAATAATTTTTATATAAAAAAAAATAATTATTAATTAATTAATTTTTAAAATAATAATTAAATTTTGAAAATAGAAATTTTTTAAATAAAATTTTTGGTTATAAAAATAATTATTTTTTATAATTCGGAAGTAAAAAAGAACTTCGCTTGTTTTTAAAAAATAATTCCTAAAAAAAATTTTTTAAGACTCAAGATATTTTTTTTTTCAAAAAATTTTTTCCCATTGGATTTTTCACGTTTCAAAAGAGGAACAAAAAATTTAAAAAATAATTCGGCACGACCTAAAAATTTTTCGAGTTAAAAAAAAAATCATAAAAATTAATTAAAAAGAAAGAAAAAAACGTAAACAAACTGATACTTGCTTTCTAGTCTCTGTACCCACAACTCTGTCCCATTGTTTGTCTCACTGAGGAGTGTTTTTGTTTTGGAACTATGCAAAGCTAAACTACGTTGCACATTCTCAATTAACTCAGGTTGTAATGATAATGTCAATGAATTACTCGCTTCACTAGTCAAAATATTGTTATTAATATTGTTTGTGGAAGCGATAATTGTGCTGCAAGAACTATTGCTACTAGTAGTATGATGGAGTAAAGTAGAAGTAGGGGGTGCAGATTGCAAATTTGTACCGTTTTCGAGTTGCTCGTCGCTGGTAAAGTCAACGTTTTTCAGGTCGTTTGGCGTGAGGGCAAGCGTCGCCGTCGAATCCTTGAACTGCACAAAGTCACGAAGGGCTGCCGCAGCTGCCTCCGCTCGTGCAATTTTCTTGCTGCGTCCTTTGCCGTAATACTTTGTGCCGTCAACCTAAATTTATGTTTCAGACAAATTAGAAAAAAATCAAAAAAATATAAAAAAAAGAGAATTGAACAAAGAAAATCGATTGATAAATTTTCAATTCTCTTTTGTTTGTTTGATGTTTATCGTGTGCAACCGTGGATTCGATACTTTTTATTTGTTTGCATTTATGATCATCATCATCATCAATGAACTTTGATTCTCAACGGTTAAAAGAACGAAAAGTTGTGAATTCGCGTGAAATCAATTTAATTTCGTACCAGGCGTCTCCATTTTCTCATCAATTATGAAAAGTTTTCATTAAAAAAAATCAATTTCGGATTGAATTCTTAAAATTTTTCATTTAAAATGAATGAAATTTATTCCTTAACGTGCAATTTTAAGAATTCAATTTTTTTTAATGAAATTTTGTTCATAAAACCGTTGGTAAGGTAAGTAACTAACAACGAAACATTGTTGAAAAAATGTAAATAAATAAATAATTCGGAGCACGTGATTATTCTAGGATTTTTTTTTTATTTATAACATGAAAGGTATCTTTTTATGCCACAAAACTAAAAAGAAAAAAAAAATAAAAAAGCATTCACGGAATAAAAGAAAAATTAAGTAATCGTATTTTTGTATTTTTTTTTTTTGAGTTTTTAGAAATTTGCTTGAGATTTTTTTAAAAAATTTCTAAATTTTCCTAAAATTTTAAATTATTATTTTTTATTGAACTTTATTTTTCTTATTATTTAATTAAAATTTTTATTTATTTTTTAATTTTTTTTTTATTAATTAAAATTTTTATTAATTTTTTTTAAAAAAAATATAAAAATAAAAATTTTAAAAAAAAAAAAAAAAATTTGACAATTTTTAAATTAATTTTCAAAAAATTTTAAAAAAATGAATTTTTTATAATTTTTTTTGATTTTTTTTCCTGAATTTTTTTTTTAGATACAACAAAAAACTATTTCATTTTTGTTTTTAAAAATTTAATTTATCCAAATGATTTTTAAAAATATTTTTGATATCTGAAAGAAATCAAAAGATTTCAAATTAATTCTAAATTTTTCGAACTTTTCCTGATTTTATAAAAATTTTTACTTAAAAGACTCTCACAAAATTCAAAAAATTTTTTTTCAAAGCAAACTATTTTCAAAAAAAAAAATTTTTCATGACTTTTTTCTTAATAAAAGTTTCACTGAAATTCGACTGAAATTTTTTTTTTATAATTTTCTCGAAATTGTTCACAAATTTTTTAAAAAAATAAAAAATTTTAAATTAAATAATTTAATTTCATAATTTTTCCGAATTTTCTCAAGTTTTCCACAATTTTTTAAAAAAGTTTTTTTTTTAAAATTTTTTAATTTTTTTTTTTTTTAATTTTATTTTTTTTTTAAATATTTCATATTTTTTTTAATTTTCCAAAATTTTCCACAAATTAAAAAAAAAATAAATAAATTTATAAATTTTGCATTAAAAATTGTTCTTGATTTTTTCTAATTTTTTCGAATATTTCCGAATAATTTTTAAAAACATTTAAAATTGTTCATCATTTTTCATAAATTTTGAATTTTGTCACTTTTTACCAACTTTTGATAATTTTCCATACGAAAAATAACTATTTAAATGACTTAAAATGCGTTTCACTGAAAAAAGGTTAACAAAAAATAAATGAAAAATTTTGCACAAAAATCACTTGATTGACGGATGATCAAATTTTCGTATCAATCCACGTCACATCACGTCATTTAACTCGAAATTAGGATCTGCACCCAAAATATTTTCCATTCGAATCGTTCCCTTAAAAGCATTTTTAACGCAATTAACGCGAAAACACAAAAAAATGCACTTACCACAACGCTCATGGTGAAAACGGGCGCATGCACCGGTCCATTTTGCGACTCAACCTCGTAAACGACGTTCTTCCGGAGCTCATTGAGCAACGCGACGGTATTTTTCGTCTGATTGACGGGCGCATCGCCGTTCTGTTGCTTGTTGTTGCCGGTGCGATTTCGCTTTGGCGACGACCCGATGTGCGGTTTGTCGTTTTTGCGTTTCCCGCTGCCGCCGCTGCTGTCACTTTTGCCGCTGCTGCCATTGTTGTTGTTGTTTGTCATGAGAAGCGAACCGGGCGGCGTACTCATAAGTGGCGCAATTTGCGATTTTAACGGAGTTTGGCCGTTCTGATGCACTTCCATCGTTGCGCCGCGTCGTAAAAAATTAAAAATTTATGGAGATTTTTCTCGCGTCTGTGTGTTTCGGATGCCGACGACGTACCAAATATGTTCTTCCGTTCACGTTTTAAACTCAACTGAAAACAGAAGGAAATGAAAAGGTACATTATAGCTACGAGTTTTGCGAGAGAGAACGAGTTTATGGTGTCGCTCGTACGACGTCGTTCGTTCGTGTGTTTAATGATGTTGTCGTGCACGGCAAAATTTGAATCAATGCCAAAATTAATGCTGACAAGGATATTAGATTTCTCTATTTGTGCCCCCTTTTTCGCCTTTTTCTCCAAAAACTTGCCACATTTTGCCATTTTGTTGTATTTATTTGTAAATATAGTGTTTTTCGTCGTCATTTCTCCAGCTAATGGCACATTTCATGTGAGCGAGTTGAATAATTTTTTCTAATAATAATCATAAATTTGCCTATGTCTGTCGCTCTGTACACTCACAACTCATGCAACAGATCAATAATTTTCACCTATTTTCCTTTTTTTGCTTTGTTTTGTTTTGTTGCGATTGTAGCACATGCTTTTTTCTAGTTCACTTCTTCAGAAATAAATAAATACAAAAAAAAAATGAATGAACGCCATCGATTTTCAAACACAGGACATTCGTGCTAAATTTATTATTTTTTTTTGTTTCGTAGAAAAAAAAAATGAAATGTCGAAAATGTGAAATTTACCGGAAACTAGTTTCTTTATGCATGAAGATGATGGCTTGTCCGAAAACTTTTTTGCTTTTCTCGTTCTGGAGTGACGTTTTCTTCGTTCTTAATGCATTTTTATTGTTATTTCGAGTTATTTCTCGAGAGACTTGAGTGTGAAATTTATTTTATTTTAAAATAGAAGAAAATTTGCTCCATGGAGGTTTTTTTTGATTAAATTGAAATTAAAGCGCCCTCTGTTGGAAAAATTATTTTTTATTCTTTTTTTTACAAATTTTGGAGTTTTCGTTCAAAAGAATGTCAAAAAATTGTATGAAAAAATAAATTTAAAAAAAAAATTATTTGAAAATTTTTAAACTGAAAATTTCACGTATTTTGCACAATTTTCTATAAATTAATTAAAAAATTTATCTATTGGATAAATTATTTTTTTATTAATTTTTTTAACAAATTTTAGTTTTTGTTTGCAAAATAATGTCAATAAATTGTATGAAAAAATTATTGCAAAAAAAATAATTTAAAAATTTTTTAATTGAAAATTTCCCGTATTTTGCACAATTTTCTATGAATTAATTAATAAAGCACCATCTATCGTACAAATTATATTGTTTTTTTTTTATTTTTTTTCAATTACTTGCAAAATTTTAATTTTAAATTTAATTTTACGAATTTTTATGAATTTTCTTATTATTTATGAATAAAGCGCCATCTATCGGATAAATTTTAAATAAAAAATTGCTGTTTTGTATAAAAAATATAATGAAATAATTATTTTCTTCAAAAACAAAACAAAAAAATTGATGAAATTCATAAATTTTCAGGTTTTTAAGTGAATTCCTCTCAAAATTAAACTTATTTTGAATAATTAATATAAAATTTGTAATTTAAAGCGCCATCTGTTGATTAGATTTTTTATTAATTTTATAAAAATTGATTTAATTAAAAATCGATCAGTTTTTTTTAATACAAAATTCTTAAAGTTACTCGAATTTGAGAATTTTAAATTTTATCGTAGAGTTCAGTTTAAAATTATAATGAATTTTTCATCTATAACGCCACCTTTTGAATATTTTCAGCATTTTCAAATTACATAAAATTTATGAATAGGAACTCCAGTTATGAATTCTTGAATTTGATCTATTTCAAGTCAATTTCCTACAAAAATGTTCACATTTTCAATTATGTTAAATGTGTGATTTTTAGCGCCATCTGTTGATGGGATTTTTCTTAATTGATCAAAATTTATTTAATTTAAGTTTTGTAAATAAAAAAATTCTTTAAAATAATCAAAATTGTCTAAAAAACTGAAATATTTTGTAAAAATTTGAAAATTTTAAGTATTTAAAATTAAATTTCGTCTAAAATATTTTTTTTCTATTACAACGCCATCTCTTGAGGATTTTTTAAAAATATAATTCTTTAATACTAAATTCAAATAATTTTTTCAAAAATAAAAATTATAAAACAAATATATAAAAAATAAAAAAACAAAAAATTATTTTTATTTAAATTTAAAAAAAAACAAAAAAAAAAATAAATGGGCTTAAATTGCGTAATAAAGTAAGTTTTTAATCGATAAATCTTTTTTTTTTAGTTTTTAATAAAAAAAAAAAAAAATACGCTCATGCCATAATTCTTAACTCACTTTCAAGGTTCTTTCCCAACTTTTTCTTTTTTTTTTTTGCCTTGCTCAAACAAACAAACTTCCTAATCCAAAATGACAGCAAAAACATTTGTTGTGTGAGTGCCGCCAAGAGATTTAAAGTTAAACGAACGCATCTCCTGGGACTCCTCCAATATGGATTGATGTCCTTGACCTGCAGTATATTTACACGAGGCACAGTAACTGACTGCAGGTGACAACGCATATGGCACACACACACAATTTTGCATTGTTACGAGCAATTATTTCCTCTTTGTGGTCTCTCCGCATCAAAGCAACTCTCAAAAACACTCTCTCGCAACACCAACACATGTCAAGCACAATCCAAGGATAAAGCTCACGGAAAAATTCGAGTGTCCTTAAATTGCTCTTTTTTTTATTTTGTGGCACAAAATTTTCCTCATCACGCAACTGGCAAAAAAATTTATAATTTCCAGTTTCTGCGTGTGTGCATGACTTGCCGAACAAATAAATTTTCCGAAATTATGCAACAAAAACAACATCATAAAACTTCCCGAATGAAAAAAAACATCTGTACCTATATTTCGGCGGTCGCATTCGTAATGACGACACGACGATAGGTTTTAATAATAATGAGGCACAATAAATATTCGTCGTCGTCGTCGGGGGAAAATTATAATAGCAGTTATATGCAAATATCAAGAACACACAAAAAATGTCATTCTCCAACGAAAATACGGAAAAAAAGTTACTCAAATTATTTATTCATCTCCCTTTTCTCGACGAGTCTCGTGTTCGTTGACATCTTTTCAAAAAAAAAAGTGTTTATTTGGGAGTCCCGGAAGTACAAAAAAAAAAGTTTTTTTTTTTGAGAGAATTCCAATAAATTTATCGCATGTTTTATATTTATTTTTATTTATTTATCCGAACAGTGGTCGTTTCCTATAAATATTAATGAGGATTTTTTTTTCAATATTTTTTTTTTCGAAATTGCTTCGAATCAGGTAATGAAGCAAAAATAAAGGGGAATTTTCACTGTAGGAATCTGTTTTCATCGAAAAATGTCTGGAGCTCTCGAAGTTTTTAAGTGTTAACAAAATTCGAGGAAAATTGTCTGCATCATTAAATTGTCTGCGGAATTTGTTTTGCAATTTTATTAACAATTTTATGCCGTATTTGTATATTGTTATTTATTTATGTTCATGTCGTTTGATTTTTTTTCACTATAATAATTAAATTTCACTTAATTTCTTTTTTTTAATAGTTTCTAATTTTTTTTAATTTTTTATAATTTTTTTCCTCTTATTTCTCCATAGTTTTATTTTTTTTAAAATTAATTTGAATTTTTTAAAATAATTTCTTGAAATTAAATATTAATAAATAAAAAAATAATGATTAATAAAATAATTAATTTTAATTCAAATTTAAAAAAAAAATAAAATTTAAACCTTAAATTAATTAATTAATTAAAAATTAATTAATTTGTTAAAAAAATATTTACAACAAAATGAATAAAAATTTAAAATAAAATAAAAATTTAATTTAAAAAATATTTATAAAAAAAAAAATTAGAATAAAAAGTTTTTGAAAAAAAATATTTTTTTTTAAATTTTTTTTTAAATATTTTAATTAAAATAAATATTTTTTTTTAAATTTTTTTTTTAAATTTAATTTTTAGAATTTTAATTTTTTTTAAATAAAAATAATAATTAATTTTTAAATTATTAATTAATTAATTAAATTATTAATTAATTAAAAATTAATTATAAATTAATTATTAATTTAATAATTTAATTTAATTTAATTATTATTTATTATTATTTTTTTTTAAATTTAATTTTGTTGGATTTTATTTATTTTTATTTAATTCAAATTAATTATTGATTTAAATATTTTATTTTGTGTGCAAAAAAATTAAAAAAAAATAATTTTAGTGAAATTTGTAAAAATATTATTAAAATAATTATTTTGTTATGAAATTATTTTTTTTTTAATTATAAAAGTTATTCCTTATTTTTCATGAAATTTTGTTGATTTAATTTTTTTTAATTTTAAATAAAATTTTTATTTTTGATCGAATTTAAAAGACTAATTAAACATAAAATAAATTAAAATTCAAGAATTTATCGAAAATTAATTATTTTTTTTAAAAGATAATATAAAAGACTTTAAAAGATAAATTGTATCAAAAAAATTCAAAAATCAAAATTTTTATTAATTTTGATATTTTAACTATAAAAACGAAAAAAAAATCAATTTTTGCTAAAACAAACTATAAAATGCACTTCAAGGACATACCCACTCTCTCAATGCCGTCGTCTCATCTTTCACTATTATTATTTAACTGCGACAATTTCGCACTAATTTCCATGTAATTCGAATTAATTTTGTCACAAATTGCTCCGGCTAGATTTCCAGATCGAGTGAAAGAGTTTAATCATAATAATCACGTAATTTAGTCCAATTAAATAGACATTTTATCTGCCATATTTGCAATTTGCCGCTGCTCGACTGGAGTCTATGACGCATGGAAAAGCGCTCATTTATTAATGATAATGGAAATTAATGACCGCATATCGGAAACCACATCAAAGGTGAACGCAAATAGTAAACAAAAGTCATGAGACATCGTCCCCTCCCCCCCGTCGGTTTTGGAGGAGGGACTGGGTTAATTGCCGACAAACACAAACAAATCTCTTAATTACGTAATTCCATGACCTTTTTGAGCAAAAACAAAAAAAAAACCTTGTGTGCCAAAAAAGGAGCCATGTGTCAGATAATTGATCTAATAATATCAAATAGGCACCTTTTTGCTACGAAAACGACATTTCAGGTCACAATAATAATTTCCGAGTGCCTTTCATTCATTCGCACGGCAAACAATTTCGGATGTTATCAATTTAGCAAAAGGCAGTCATAAAAAACCCGAAGAATATTTTATCGCTCGAGTTTCTAACACGCGACGTACTGTGGAGCGTTGTAAACAATAATAAACATGAAACGGCAGCAAAAACCATGTAAGTCAATTCATTATTCTTCATTACAACACTACTCGTATCATCACTCACTTTTGTGTTATTTTGTCGTTTTTCAGGGTGTCTCGCATCCCTTTTTATTTATTTAGGCATTTTCAGTTGTCTCAACGCCCGAATGTGACTGACTTTGTGTCTTCTTCTTCCTTTATTTCCTGCTTCAGTGCAAAATATCTCACTTTAAAGGCACAGCACATGAAAATCAATACTCTTCATTGCGGTAAAATAAGTGAAAAAAGTGTTTGTATGCTGCACATTTTCCGTATTCCCCCGTACAACACCCCATACACGACGATACACGATACGCCGCAGCGAAAAATCCATTCATTGAGGAAAACTTCTTGTGTGTATGTGGGAATTTTTCGCGAATTTTTTTGCCCATTTTTCTACTTACAAATTAGGTTTCACATCCAAATTTCAACTTAAATGGTCAAGCAACGTATTTATCTACGTTTCGCACATGATTTCACGAGTGTCAAAGCGGGTTTTGCACAACTTTTTCACAATTTTTTTGCGAAATTTTCACAGCTGGAAAACTTTTTTTGCTTGTCGGATTTTTGTTTTGATTTTGGTACTGTTAAAATTTGAGACGAATGAAAGTGATACTGTTATAATTCGGGACCAGGTATCAATTTGACATTTTTTTGACAGATGTGCATTGGGTTCGTTTTAATGGCGAATTGTAGGGTTGTCAAGGGTGAAAGTTCAAAATTTTTGAATTTTTTTATTTTGAATTTAAATTTTGAATTTTGAATTTTTTTGAATTAAATTATTTTCATCTTTTTTTGAATCAAAAATTTCGAAATTTAAAAAAAAAATTCTTTAGAAAATGCGTTATAGGCCTCATAACGCTTTTTAGTTTTTATTCGAAAATGTGTTATGAAGCAAATGTTATCAAAAAATATGTGAGAAAGAACTAAATTTTCACTTTCAGCTATAAAATTTATCAAATTTAGGTTCTGACCCGTTTTTCGCCCATAGTGTAAAAAAAAAAATTTTATCTTTTATAAATTAAAAAAAAAATTCTAATTTGAATTCAAATCATTCGATTTGTTAAAAAATTCTTATTGAAATTAATTAAATTAATGAAAATTTTTAATTTAGATTTTATTCTAAATTTTGAAGTTATTCGAAATTTTTGAAATTATTTACAATTTTCAATATTTTTATTTAAATTTTAAGAAATCAAAATTTTAATTAATATTTTTACCATTTTTATATTGATTTTTTTTTAATATTTAGAATACTTACAATCTTACTTAACTTCGCAAAATATCAAAAGTCGTTTATAAATTTTAAAAATTAAAAAGAAAAAAAAAGTTAATTAAACTGAAAATTTGAAACAATATTTCGAAAAATTTTAATTTCTGAAGCTTATGTTTATAATTTTAACAAAAATAATTATTTCGACATGATTTTTTCAGAAATTAAAATTTTGGAGGGAAAATGACAAAATCTTTACGTTATTGACATCCCTACTTTTGTTTGTCAATACAATTTGAATTCTGATGAAAACACTTCTGTGATAAATCTTTACCAAAAAATGTCGATTTTAACGATTGATACAAAAACCTTCGTGGTTACAATTGATTCGGAAGATGAAAAACTGAGCATTTGCCTAACTGACTTCAAGGAAACTTACAAATCTGTCTTAAGTCACGAAGAAGCGATACAAAAAGCTAACGTAAGATTGAAATTTTGTTTTTAATTTGCTTTTAACATTTTCAAACTTTTTTTTAGAAATTAAACCTTCACATGGACTCCTTGGAAGCCGCTAAAGTTTTGTCAATCATCTCCGTTCCCTCTGAAGACGCAATTTTCGCTCCTTCAGAATCCTTTGAACTAAAATTCAAATACAAAATTTCCGGCGTTCCATACCGATTTTCATGGAATTTGGAGAAAGTCGACAACAACGTGATTCTTTTCCCACTTTTACACGCAATGCTGAGGCAAAAACATCAAATTCGTGAGTTTCGAAAGTTGCCGAATAGTGACCCTCAGATGTTGGATGAACTTCCGTCTTATGGAGATTTTGACGTTCGTGGCTTGTTGAGTGATCATAAAAATATTGAAGTATTGAGTAAAATGTGCAAAGAAGAGGTAAAAGTTAAGGAATCGGAGCAAAAAAAGACGTCAAAGGAAGATTCGTTCAAAAAATCATCGCTGATCCAAAATAAGGGAGCTATGAAGTATCAGGCAATGAAACGAGGACTTTTTGCGGGTAAAAATGTCGAGGAATCAGACAGCTCTCAAAACGACAGTCAAGATGCTGAAGAAGAAAAAAGGAAGAAAATGAAGCTTTTGGAGAAAAGTAAAGAAATGAAGTCAGAAGTGCCGAGAAATCGATTGCGGAATAAATTAAAAATTTAAATTTTCAGTATTTTTAAGAATTAATTTCAACTTTTAATTAATTTTTATCTTTTTTTTCAGCCAAATGGAGTCTTATATGTAAAAAGTAAGATTTTCCGGAATCGAATCCGGGCCTTACGGGTGAAAATAATTTAAATAAGACTCTTGGAGACCACAATGATGCATTTTTCGAATATTGCCTTCGGATTTTAGGTTTCACAGTATTAACTGTGAGACAAGCGCTCATCAAAAATCTACCAATTGAACGTATTTTTTCATGATTTTGAGAGAAAAAGGCCTGAATTTCGTTTTATAATTATTTATTTCTGCCATTTTGTTTATTATTCATTTAAATGTTAACATCATATATTAAGGATCTCTTCGCTTTTCCTAAATTTATAACAAAAAAAAAAAAATCTTCAATTTAAACCTAAGGATAAAATTAATAATTTCAAACAATAATTGAGATTAGGTGAATATGTATAATTAAGGTACAAGGGAAATTTTGTTTTTTTTTTAAGTAAAGGGAATGAGATTACATTTCGAGATTAGTATGTTAGTCAAAAAATTCGTTTGGAAGGGAAACTAATACTGTCTTCGACTACGTTAAAATATTTTCTTTGCTTCCATTTTTGTTGTCTTTTTCGATCATTGCCAGCAACTTTTGTCGTGTCTTTTTGTCATTGCTACATGCGCAATTTATGAGTCCCGTCATTTGCTTCGACGAGTAATTCGTTTGAGTCGCGATAAATTCTTCGAGAAGGTCTTTTGGTAGGTAATATGCTTTCACATATTGTTCCACGAACGCCGTGTGTTCAGGAAATTTTTTGCCGGAAATCAAGTCAAACAGCGATAAGAAATGCGTGAAATCGAGTTGCATGAGAGCACGTCCTCCAGTCGAGCATTTTTTGGCATTTGAGAAACCTTCGACGAGTGTATGGGTCAAAATATGCGCCAACGAGTCCCATAAAGCTTCGCGTGGAAGCGGCGCCATTGTCGTAATTTGCTCCAAACGCATCGCGAAAGTTTGAACAGCACGATGAATTGTGTCGATGTACGAACTGTGCACGGAACTGATTTGGTTGATGTCCCATTTGACCTTTGACATTGCTTGTAGGACTGCTTGAAGATCGACAACGCGCGCCATGGAACACATGTAAACTGGTTTTCTCAAGTCTCGAGCGTATTTTTCGGCATTCGTGAAGTATTCATCCAAGGTTTGACGTTCATCGGAAGCTGCAGCTGCCATTAAGTGATCCAAATATCCTCGAAGTTGTTGGAATTGTTCGAGTAAACAAATGCAACTTTCAACAGCGATCGCTCTTTTTGCCAAACCATAAACTGTTTCGGGATCCACGATGTCATGTTCGATCATACCAAAGCTCGGAGGCCATTTTTTGACTTTTGGAATAATTTCGTCGAGGATTCTGTTGAGATTCTTCGCTAACAAGGGTGAATAGAGATTCTCTCCGGGTACGTTAAGATCTTTTGTGAACATTTCATGTACAGCACACATAAAATAATCAATTAGTTCAGTCATGCAAAGAACAATTTGGGGCGAAATTGAGTAGAGTAATCGACACATTTGGAGATATCTGCCAATGCATCGAAGTACCGTCAAAGAAGTGTTATTAATAATCAATTGCGACTCGTTTCCATTCTTTTCGTCACTTACATCGCCACAATCATCACTGTCCTCCGAATAATAACAGCTACTTTCATCCGCAATTCCCGCTAAAATGTCCTCTTCTAACATTGCTTCGTCGAAACCTCCATCAAAAGGTGAACTTTTCTCACTGAATCGCAGAAAATAGCCACACGAGCCATAAATCGAGCTCTGTTCATCCGCATCGTGCACAGAAACGGAGTCATTATCACTGAGTTTGTTGTTGTTGTTATTTCCATTTCCGTTTCCATTCGTCAAAAGTGGTAAGATTCGATTTTCGTCCTTTACGTTGTTCGTTTTGTATCGTTGAAGAGCTCTTTTGACAGTTTTATATTCTTGTAATTGAGTTACGCTGACGAAGGATGTGATTTGAACCCATGCTTCGTGATCGACGAAGAGGGCAATCTCCTCGAGGCAACTTCGGTGATAGCGTTGGAAGAATTCGACACTTTGGGTACGAATTGTTTCCATCAGTTTCTCGGATGGCTCGTCACAGAATTCTAAACCAACTTTTTTGAGGCTGAAATTAAAAGGAAAATTAGGTTAGAAAGGTAATTTGAGAAATTTTGAAATGAAATTTTTAGATCTTGAAATGAAACTTTTAGATCTTGAAATAAAATTTTTCTTGAAATAAAATTTTTAGATCTTGAAATGAAATTTTTAGATCTTGAAATGAAATTTTTATATCTTGAAATAAAATTTTTAGATCTTGAAATGAAATTTTTAGATCTTGAAATTAAACTTTTAGATCTTGAAATTAAACTTTTTGATCTTGAAATGAAACTTTTAGATCTTGAAATTAAATTTTTAGACCTTGAAATGAAACTTTTAGATCTTGAAATAAAATTTTTAGATCTTGAAATAAAATTTTTAGATCTTGAAATATAAACTTTTAGATCTTGAAATAAAATTTTTAGATCTTGAAATTAAATTTTTAGATCTTGAAATAAAACTTTTAGATCTTGAAATTGAAACTTTTAGATCTTGAAATAAAATTTTTAGATCTTGAAATGAAACTTTTAGATCTTGAAATGAAACTTTTAGATCTTGAAATGAAACTTTTAGATCTTGAAATGAAACTTTTAGATCTTGAAATGAAATTTTTAGATCTTGAAATAAATTTTTAGATCTTGAAATGAAACTTTTAGATCTTGAAATAAAATTTTTAGATCTTGAAATATAATCTTTAGATCTTGAAATAAAATTTTTAGACCTTGAAATGAAACTTTTAGATCTTGAAATAAAATTTTTAGGTCTTGAAATGAAATTTTACTTCTCAAAATGAAATTTTTAGTACTTTAAAAAAATTTTAAAACATTTTCGATTATTATTTTAGCTCCAAAACGTAACTTACCGTTGCATAATAGACAACGCTTGTATAAAATGCTCATATTTCAGCTGATGCAACCGACTACTGTTAATGTACAAACAAATTTTCGCCTGAATATCGTTCCATATCCGAAATTGACCTTTTTTGAGTTTTTGATGCACATACTCGTCATGCGAAATTTCCGTTTCGGCAACTTCGTGCACTGCTGTCAGTGGATTATGTTGATGCCATAACACAATTTGATGATAACACACGAGAATTTTCCAAAAACTTTTACAGAGATTAATGAGACAATCGATGTAACGTTCGGCAGGAATATTTTCGCACAATTGCTCGAACAGGAGTTTATGTTGCGGCGTCCCGGGAGAGCTCGCAGAGCCCGGAGTTGTTGCAATATATCCCTTAAGTACGGAAAACGCTGTCGAATGAATCGACGAAATGAAGTTCATGTGAAGCTGATCCATGGCAATGGGCGCCTTGCCGAGCAACATGAAAGCTTCTTGCAATTTTGTGTATTTTTTGGCGTCAAATTCGCTCGTTAAGCTGTTAAGTACTTCGTCGAGTTGCACTTCTGTCATGATTAGGGTGTCTTGGATTTTTTGCGTGAACGATTCGATGCAATGGTACTGCTTGTACTTCTCCGTTTGCGATTTCGTGTCGAGAAGGCACTTGATGGCGGCGGAATATTCGCCTCGCGAAATGAGTTGCTGGAATGTCTGATCCGCCATCTTGATTTGTTTCAACGTTCGCAGGGTTTGCAGCAAATTTAGGATAATTTCACGTTTTCTGTATGCCGCAAGGATCTCCAAACTACTTGTCGTGAGCTGCTGTTTCGCGTAATTCAAGTAAGAACGAGCTTTTTGACACGTCCAAACACTTTCCTGCAGTTTTTTCTGCGTCTCGTCGATATCTTGGAATTCTGAGGTGCAAGCAGTCCTTTGATCCAAAATCAGCTGCAAGACTTTTTTTGATATCACTTTTTGCTGCTGCCTCAGAACTTTCATGTTACGATCGATAGTCTCAAGGTTGAATTCATTCCCGTCCTCTGTGAGCCTCTTGAGCTCATACAAGCCAGCTTCCGTGTCTTCTTCGTAATAAACTGCCTCAATTGACTCCAGAATCTCCTCGTCGGGCAGTTTGTGCTTCGCTAATGACGGATCGCTGCCATCTAAACTGTCATCCGCATCACAGACTTTCTTTTTTGTGCTGCTGTAAGTCTCAGGTACCTACAAAAAATCTTGAAATTTATCTAAAACTCGATTTTTTAACTTTAAAAATACTCACAAGCGACGTATGTTGAATAAAATACTCCGAAAATCCCATTTCTGGTACTTTGACTTGTTTCTGCAAAAGAAAAATATTGCAAGGTAAAAGCTGTTTTTTATTATTTACGGGTTTTTCGGAGGACTTACCGTCAAGATCGGTTTGTTCATGACATTTTTGATCTTGTTTTTGATTTCGTCCATGATTCTGAGCGATAAAATCAAGGAGAAAGTGAAGAATTTGGTTGAAAAAGACACAGAACTAATTCATTCGTCTGTGTTTATGAAAATTGTCACAGGGCGTTACAAGTTTTGGTTTTATTTCATGTCTTTACTTGTCAAATACTATTTGAATTTTTAGGCAAATATCGGATGTTTTTTGGAATTTCTTAAATAATAATCCAAAATGGATAAAAATTTATCAGAGGGCTGAAACAGAAAAAAATTTTTCATAGTTTTGTTTTAATCATTTTTTAACTGAAAAATCAAGGGCCATTTTTCAATTTTGCTCAAAACTGCCAAAAAATTGAAACTAATTTTTTCCTTTGAAAATTCTTTGACATTTTTGATCTTGTTTTTGATTTCGTTCATGATTCTGAGCGATAAAATCAAGGAGAAAGTGAAGAATTTGGCTCTAATTTATCATTTTTAATCATTTTATAACTCAAAACTTGAAAAAAAAAAAGACACAAAGAAAAAAAGAACTAATTCATTCGTCTGTGTTTATGAAAATTGTCACAGGGCGTTACAAGTTTTGATTTTGTTTCATGTCTTTACTTGTCAAATACTGCCAAAAAATTTGAAAAAAAATTTTTGACATAGTTTTGGAAAACTAAATCAAGAAAACTAAATCAAAAACTGTGTCAAAGCAATTTTTATCAAATCTTGCTCCAAATGGATAAAAATTTGTCAGAGGGCTCTAATTTATCATTTTTAATCATTTTTTAACTCAAAACTGCCAAAAAATTGAAACTGAAAAAATTTTTTCCTTTGACATAGTTTTGTTTTGAAAACTAAATCAAGAAAAAAACTGTGTCAAAAACTATGTCAAAAACTGTGTCAAAGCAATTTTTGTCAAATCTTGCTCCAAATGGATAAAAATTTGTCAGAGGGCTCTAATTTATCATTTTTAATCATTTTTTAACTCAAAACTGCCAAAAAATTGAAACTGAAAAAAATTTTTTCCTTTGACATAGTTTTGTTTTGAAAACTAAATCAAGCTCCAAATGGATAAAAATTTGTCAGAGGGCTTTAATTTATCATTTTTTAACTCAAAACTGCCAAAAAATTTAAACTGAAAAAAAAAAAAAAACTGTGTCAAAAACTATGTCAAAAACTGTGTCAAAGCAATTTTTGTCAAATCTTGCTCCAAATGGATAAAAATTTGTCAGAGGGCTCTAATTTATCATTTTTAATCATTTTTTAACTCAAAACTGCCAAAAAATTGAAACTGAAAAAATTTTTTTCCTTTGACATAGTTTTGTTTTGAAAACTAAATCAAGAAAAAAAACTGTGTCAAAAACTATGTCAAAAACTGTGTCAAAGCAATTTTTGTCAAATCTTGCTCCAAATGGATAAAAATTTGTCAGAGGGCTCTAATTTATCATTTTTAATCATTTTTTAACTCAAAACTGCCAAAAAATTGAAACTGAAAAAAATTTTTTCCTTTGACATAGTTTTGTTTTGAAAACTAAATCAAGAAAAAAACTGTGTCAAAAACTGTGTCAAAGCAATTTTTGTCAACTCTTGCTCCAAATGGCTTTAATTTATCATTTTTAATCATTTTATAACTCAAAACTGCCAAAAAATTGAAACTGAAAAAAAAGACATAGTTTTGTTTTGAAAATAAATCAAGAAAAAAACTGTTTTCAAAGCAATTTTTGTCAAATCTTGCTCCAAATGGATAAAAATTTGTCAGAGGGCGCTAATTTATCATTTTGAATCATTTTTTTAGAGGAAAAAATAAATTCCTCTGACATAGTTTTGTTTTGAAAAAATCAAGAAAAAAACTGTGTTAACTGTGTCAAAGCAATTTTTGTCCTTTGACATAGTTTTGTTTTGAAAACCAAATCAAGAAAAAAACTGTGTCAAAAACTATGTCAAAAACTGTGTCAAAGCAAAATTGAAACTGAAAATAATTTTTTTCCTTTGACATAGTTTTGTTTTGAAAACTAAATCAAGAAAAAAACTGTGTCAAAAACTATGTCAAAAACTGTGTCAAAGCAATTTTTGTCAAATTTTGCTCCAAATGGATAAAAATTTGTCAGAGGGCTTTAATTTATCATTTTTAATCATTTTTTAACTCACAACTGCCAAAAAAATAAAAATGGAAAAAAAATGAATGGAAGAAAATCACAAAATTAAGATAGCCTTAAAAATTAAAAAATAAAAATTTCGATATGAACGACGCCATTAACCAAATACTTCTGTCAAACTGTACATTTCTCATTTCCATACGCCTCAAATAATGAATTCTTACCGTTATCAAAAATTATCGACCAAACACGAAACAGGTGGTTTTTCACAAATTTTCAGTTGATTTTGCTTCATCATGAAACTCCAAAAGCTTTATTTGCGTTATTATCCTCCTGGTAAGTAAATTTTCTCCAAAAATTTCCCAAAAATTATTTTCTCTTTTATTTTCAGGCATCGGTTTATGCTACACAAAAGGCCAATCCGAAGAAACAAAAATGATTGACCTCATCGAGCTGAATGCCTTTACAGATTTAGAAGATCTCGCCTTGAAAATCGAAGCTTCGGAGCCATTACTGACAAAATCCGTACATGTACAAGTCCTTGATGCCTTAAAAAAACTCCAAGATCGCCAAAAAGAGCCAATTAAGAACAAATTCTACCTCTACAAGACTCTCTTGACACACATCCTGCCCCTCACGAACATCAGTTTCGACAAACAGGGGCAACATTGCATCACCGGAAGTTACGATCGGACATGTTGCGTTTGGAATGTCGAAACTGGGAATGAAGTAAGTGTCCTCCGTGGTCATGAAAATGTCGTTTTTTCCGTTGGATTTAATTATCCAAAGTGTGATCGCATCATAACCGGAAGTTTTGACAAAACGAGCAAAATTTGGACAATTCCGGGCACGATGCTGGCAACTTTGTACGGGCACACGGCGGAAGTTATTGGCGCAGAATTTAGTCCGGGAACAGGAGATCTCGTCGCCAGTTGTTCGATGGATGGCACAGCGCGGGTTTTTCACGCCGAAACGAGTCAAGAAACGCATTTACTGAAGGAACACGGAGCTGAAGTCATTTCCGCGCGATTTGACAAAACGGGAACGTTGCTGTTGACCGGAAGTTTTGACGAAACAGCGATTGTGTGGGATTTGCGAGCCAAAGAACCAGCTTTGACGCTACGGGGACACGAAGCGGAACTGAGTAATTGCATCTGGAATTTCACGTGTAGCAATGTGGCAACGGGATCTTTGGATAAAACGGCGAGAATTTGGGATTTGCGGAATATTAATTACTCTTACGCACTAATTGGGCACAAAGATGAGGTTCTTGACGTGGCTTTTGACTATCCAGGGAATCGTTTAGCTACCGCAAGCAGTGATTGCACGGCAAAAGTTTGGGATTTGAAGTCAAATTACGAATTACTCGCAATTATGGCGGGACACATCGATGAAGTCTCCAAAGTGATGTTCAGTCCATCGGGAGCTTTGCTTCTAACAGCTTCCGCTGATAAAACTGCGCGTTTGTGGAACGCTAAAACGGGAATTTGCACGCAAGTTTTGGCGGGACATGAGGCGGAAGTGTTTTCGTGTCAATTTAGTTATATTGGCGATGCGATCGTGACATGTTCGAAAGACAACACTTGCAAGATATGGAGATGATATGAATGGTTTGCCGAACAACAATTGACTGCCGGCGATAATCCTCCTCCCGCTTCGAATTCGTCGTGCTGTGCTGATTGCAACAAAAATATTTGTACGTACAGTCCGGGGGCACGAATTAGATTAAAGGCAGCACAAAGCACAAAGTAATGGAAATTATTCATCAACGTGAAAAGAGAGAGAGAGAGAGAGGTGTTGACGCGACACAGAAGTAGTTAATTGTATTAAGATATTAATTTAGTGTCTAGCGGTATTTTCAAGTGTGAAATAAATTTTAATGATTTTCAGAGAAAAGTTTTTGTTTTGAAATTTGACACTTTAAAAGCGAGAATTTTATGAAAATAAAAATATTTAATTTTCTTTGTAATTTATTTTTGCTCTTTATTTATTTTTGATTATTTTAAGAAAATTGTTTAATTTTATATTTTTTCCTTTAATATTTTATTTTGATTAATTAAAAAAAATATGTCCTAATTTTTTATAATTTTTTTTTACAAAATTCACACTTTTATACGAAAATTGATTTTTTATTTTATAAATTTTATTTATAATTTTTAATATTTATTAACTTCATTAATTTAAAAATTTTTATTTCTAACAAAATAAAATTAAATTAAAAATTATAATTATAATTAAATATTTTAAATTAAAAAATTAAATTAATTTATTAAATGAAATTGAATGAAAATTTAATTTTAAGTTTTGAATCAATTTAAAATTAAATAAATTAATTTTAGAAAATATACAAAAAGGTTTAATTTTGCAAATTTAAAATTTAGTTTTGAATTTTTTTAGAGTTTTTATTGTCAAAATTTTATTTTTATTTTTAGAAAAAAATTATTTTGTTTTTCATAATTAATTTTTTTTTGATAAATGATTTTTTAATATTTATAATATTTTTTTTAATATAAATTTTTTAACGTTAATTCTTTTGAATTATATTTTTAATTTTATAAATTCAATTTAATTTTTTCAAATTTAAAGAATTTTTGTGATTCAAAATTTTCTGTCGAATTTTTTTTTAGTTTTTTTTCTAAACATATTTATTAATTAATTAAATTTAATTATTTTTTTATTCTAAATTTTTATCTATTTTTCTCTAAAAATTTCATTTTAAAATTCGATTTAAAAATTTAATTTTTTTATGAATAATTTGTTTTGATTTTGACATTTTTTGAGTTTTTTTTTCAGAATTTATAAGTTTAAATTTTTTCATAGTTTTGCAAAATAATTAAAATTTGCATTCAACTTTATTATTTCATTTATCAAATTATTTTAAATAAATTTATTTTTTTATTTCTTAAATATTCAAAAAAATTAAATTTTATTTTGTTAGAATCGAAACATATTTTTTAAAAGTTTTTCATTTTTTTTTCAAAAAATTTTCTTTTTGAATTTAGTTTTTTATAAAAATTAAATAAAAAGTAAAGATTTATGCGAAACTTACGATTTTTACTTTAATTCTAATCTCGGTTACGTTCATTGATCTTCTTTACTGTTAAACAATCTTATCTAAAGCAAATTTATTTATAATTTTTTTCATATAAATATCGCGATAAAATAATTATTTTACCTCAGTTATAAAAAATCATTCATCATGTCAAGTAAAATTTGGTCATCCAACTGGCGTCGTCCCTCAAATCTACCATTTCCGCAAATCTGGCACACTTTCACGGCTCCTGATTTGGATGGAACTTCCGTTTCTTACGAAATTCGTGACTTACCGCCTTTACGATTTTCAGAAGCATGCGAACTCATGATCGAACACTACATTCCCGATGAACCTCTGGCTCGTATCATGAAGCTCAAAGACGAACCGGATTCCGTGAACGAATATGTTGAATTATGGCGAATGGCGATGCAGCAAGGAATTGTTGTTGGTTGCTTCAAAGACGACGAATTAGTTGGTGTGAATATGACGGGAGTTTTGTCGAAAAGTGACGAATTGCGAGATCACAAGTACCGAGGAAAAGCCTTTCATTTCACGATTGAGCTTTATTTGTGGTTATTGCAACAATTTGACATGTATGAGAAATTCGGGATTGATTCGTTTTTACTTGGATACGGGATGGGAGTGCAAAGAAAGTACAGATATCGAGGAATTGCAACGGAATTTTTGAAAGGGAGAAGACCGATGTTGGAAGCGATTGGAGTTCCGTATACGACGACGATGTTTACATCTGGAGGAACACAAAAGGCAGCAACGAAAGCGGGATATACTACTTTTTATGAGATCAAGTGAGTTTTTTTTTCAAATATTTTCCTGAAAATTAAAAATTATGTTTCTTTTAGATATGAAGAATGCATTAAAATGGGATATCCTTTGAAAGGTATCGAAGTTGAGAGTGTAAAAATGCAAGGATGTGGAATTGAAAATTGATCAAAAATAAAATTGTCTTGAAATTTTAAGTTACTGATGAGGAAAAAAAATTTTTTAAGAATTTTACGATTTTTTTTTTTGAAAATTCATGAAGTGAATTTTTTGAAATTCTAAAAAAATTAAAAATAAATTAAATATAAAATTAATCAAAATTTCTAATTGATCAAAAACTCCTAAATTTGTCAAATTCCATTTTTGAAAATATTTAACGAGCAAAAACTCAAATTAAATACATGAAATTTGCTCAAAATCTTTTTTCAACTGAAATAAAATTTTTAAAATGAAACAAGGTGAAAATGGAATGAAAATTTCAATAAAATTTATGAAACTAAAAAAAAATAATATTAAAATAAATTTCGAAAAAGTTATTAGATTTTTTCAATATTTGAATCGAATAAAAATAAAAATAAATAAAAAAATTGCAAAGAAATTAAAAAAAATTTTTGTTCCATTTTCAACTCATTCCACAATACGAATTTTTGATTATTTCGCAATAAAAATCAATTTAAATTAAAAAAATTAATTAAATAAAAAAATAAAAAATCTGTAAAGAAATCAAAAAATAATTTTTGTTCCATTTTCAACTCGTTCCACAATACGAATTTTCGATTATTTCTCAATAAAAATCAAATTAAATTAAATAATAATAAATTGAATTGAATAAAAAAATAAAACTGCAAAGAAATAAAAAAAATTGTTTCAATTTCAACTAATTTAACTAATTAACGAATTTTTAAATAATTTCAAAAAAATCAATTGAAATTAAATTTAAAAAAATGCAAACCAATAACTTTTCTATCCCTAAATAAATATTTAATGATACGTATCATAATTTTCTTATAAAAAGTCTTTTCTTTTAAAAATTATCAGAAAAAAACCAAGAAGAGGAAAAAAAGATCACGCCACGAAAGAAACTTTTTGCGCGCGCTATAAAACTTTTTGCACACAAATAATCTTTCTTTCACCCAACTTCTAATTGAATTACCGTTTAAAAAAAAAATTACGAAAAACTTTCCTCTTCTCTCTTGCTTTTCCCATTTTCATGCCTTCTACAAATGTATCAAAAAATGAGCAAATAATTACGGAGTAAAAATAAATACATGCACCACGAAATTAAATTTGTTACACAAAATTTAATTTATAATTGATGTTTATTTGTCTGCAAAACTCGAGTCTCTTTTTCTCTTTTGACACTGCACAATTACTAATTGGATTCATTAAATGCTAGACTTACCTGTTTATTAAAATAAAATAATTCTCTGATCCGGTAATTTCCTGAGAAGAAGTGAAATTATAACGGAAAAAGTTACCTTTTTTCTCTTCTTTAAATATTACCCTGACAAAGAATGACTTTAACCACAGGAAAAAAAAGGTAAAACTTTGAACAAGAAGGAAATGAATAAAAAAACAGGAAAAAATTCAATTATCAACAATAATAATAATTTATTTGTAGTACTTTTGCTTGTTTTTTCTCCTTCTGTTTCAACGAAAGAAAATTTATAATAATGAACAATTTTGTTTGTTAATTATAGTATCACCGAAACAAATACTGCTAACGAGAATGCTTGCTTATGTTCTATGGAGAGACGACTGACGGACCTCTTGAGCGAGGTAATTAACACAATATTGAGCATTTTA